>NW_027070211.1:133102-301073 GCF_002906115.3 Quercus suber
TTTTTTTTTTTTTTTTTTTATCACTTTTTTAGCACTTGTTTGAGTTTAAGTCATACTCATCTAGCTTGTAGAATTCTTTTTCTCAAAAAAGAAAGAAAGAAGCTTGTAGTATTCTTTTTGGGAAATAGATACAGTACATAATTTTCTTGAAGAATAATTTCAGTCACATGCACGAATGGTTACTGTGTAGTTAATTTATTTAGTTAGTTTTTAGTTAATGGAATATGGTACATAATCTTCTAATTAGTTTTTTTTAATAACCACTTGATATTCTACCCCCAAATGATATTCTATCCTACCCCCAAAATGTTTTTTTTTTTAATCAATTTTTCAATACTTGTTTGTCACAGTCTACTAAGTAGTAAGTACTAACGTTTTTTTTTTTTTTTTTTTTTATGTTTTTTTTTTTTTTTTTTTTTTTTTTTTTTTTTTTTTTGCTTTAGCATTTTAATTTTTGAGGGAGGCGAGATTGAGAGAGTTCACGCTTTCAATCATTCACTGAGAGGTAATCACTAAACACTAATCACTTACTATATTCAACATTTTAATTTTAAATTTTTAGTACTCAGTAACAACTGATTAGTTATTGCTATTATTGAGTAGTTGTTGAGTAATGAATAATGATTGTTAGTCTATTATTGTTGCCCTATTGTAACTAAACTGATTAGTTATTGCTATTATTGGATCTGGTTGTGACATTCATTGATTGAGAGTGAGCTATTCGATATTATATTTGCTGAAAATTTATAACTTGATATTGTTGTGGAAACTTTGTTTTTTGGTTGGTTGGAAATTTTTTTATTAGATAGATGTCGATGCTCCACCTGGATTTGATGCTCCTAGGGACCCTAACCCACCTCTTCCTAACCCTAATCCACCTGAACCTGCAGCACCAATTGGTCTTGGTGTATCACTTCCCCCACTATCACCTAACCAATGTGGTAATGACCCGTTTATAGTATGGTAGCACTTCATTAAGTTGGCTGGTCTTGATCCCAAGAAACCTAAGTCTGAATGTAAGTATAGTAAAAATCAATATAATTGTCATGGTAAGACAAATGGTACTTCGGGCATGTTGCAACATATGAAAGTGTGTAAGAAGTGGCATTTTCCCCATGATGATAAACAAAAAACTTTGTCTTTCTAAGCTAAGAGTGAAGGGGAAAATTGTTCAAATATGTTAGTGGTTGCAAACTATAGTGAAGAGAAGATAAGGTTGGCATTGGCAATGATGATCATTATTGATGAATTACCTTCTAAATTTGTGAAGAGGCTAGGTTTTCAAGAATTTATGGAAATAATTAAGCTAGGTTTCCTATTCCCCATCGCACTACCATTGCAAGGGCTTATATGAAGATTTATTCTAGTAAGGTGGATATTTTGAGAAGAGCTTTTGTTGGGCAACGAGTTTGTGTGACAACGAATACTTGGACGTCCATACAAAACTTGTACTACATGGTAGTCACCACACACTTCATTGATGGGGATTGGACTTACCAAAAGAAAATCTTGAACTTTTGTCCTATAGCTAATCACAAAGGGGATACCATAGATAGAATGGTTGAGTCATGTTTGTTGAAATGGCGTATAGATTGGTTGTTTACAATTACCACGGACAATGCTAGCTTTAATGATGTGGCAATTGATTATGTGAAGAAGAAAACAAAAGAAAGAGATAGTAGCCTATTGGGCGGTGAGTTTATGCATATGCGTTGTTGTATGCATATCTTGAATTTGATAGTGCAAAGTGGGTTGAAATCCATTCATGAATTAATTGCCAAGGTTCAGAATGCGGTGCAATATGTGAGAGCCTCTCCCGCAATGTTTGAAAAGTTTTAAGAATGTGTTTAAAATGAGAAAATCAAAGTCAAATGTTTGTTGTCCCTTGATGTGCCAACAAGGTGGAATTCCACTTATCTAATGTTAGATTGTGCTTTGAAATTTGTGAGAGCATTTGATAGGTTGGAAGAGAAGGATGAGCATTACAAACTTTATTTTTGTGAAGCGGATGGAAATGGGAAAAAGTCCATTGATCCTCTTAACTATCTTGATTGGGAAAATATCAGACCTTTGTAAAATTTATTGGCATATTTTATGAGGCAACACTTAGATTTTTTGAGTCCTTGTTTGTCACTTCTAATATACATACTTCCATGAGCTAATTAGCATTGAAGATCAATTGCAATAGTTGTGTAGTATTGATGGGGATCCACTTTTGAGGAATATGGCGGTAGAGATGAAAAAAATATATGATAAGTATTGGGAAATTACAGATAATATCAACTTGATACTTTTTGTTGCTGTTGTTCTTGACTCAAGGTATATATTGAAGTATGTCAAGTTTTGGTTTAGGGAGTGGTATGGAAAGGACAAAGGAGATGCAATGAGCTCTAAGGTTCATGATGCATTAAAGAGGTTGTATGTGGAGAGAGTAGGTCAAAATGGAGCTTCAAGTTCTAGTGGTAGTTGTAGTGATGCTTCATTGTCTAGGGACTCTAGGCTAAGAGTTGGTAATATTTCATTTTCTAATCGCATTAAAAGCTATAATAATAGGTTTAAGCAACACTTGGTGGATGAGGACAGTGTGGAAAGCAAATCTAAGTTGGATAGGTATTTGTTGGAATCTTCTGAGGACCTTGATGTGGAAGATTTTGACATCTTGATGTGATAGAAAATAAATTCTTCTAGATATCGAGTTCTTTCCCAAATTACCTGTGATGTGTTGGCTATTCCTATCTCTACAGTTGCATCTGAGTCTGCTTTTAGTACCGGGAGAGGTATGTTTTGGATTTGTTCTGTAGTTCACTATTTCCTAATACAGTTGAAGCCCGTATTTGTACCCAAAATTGATTGAAGGATGCAAAGAAAAAAAGACCAATAAAGCTTCGGGAATACATGGATAATGTGGAGGATATGGATGGTTTGGAGATTGACACTGGTAAAAATATATATGTGTTCATTTTGTTTGTTATATGTATCAATTGTTTATTTATTTGCTCAATGCTTAAGAATCATTTTGTTTTGAATGGGATTTTAGAAATTGCATCGGTTTGCCCAATGTCTATGAAGGAGGATCCAAGCACCATTCTGCTGGATGATGATGAGTGATGTGCTGCTCTTTGCTTGGAGTTAGTTAGTAGTTAATATTATGTAAGTATACTTGCTATTATCATTCATTTGTGCTTATTATAAAAATTTTATTGTTCATAAAAATTTTATTTTTCATAAAATTTTTATTGTTATTAACACGTGTTTATTTTGTTTTGTTTAGTATTTTGTAGGAGTTCTAAAATGATGCATAGTGCATAGACTTACTGGACTTACAGGAATTAGTATTCTTTTGCCTATATGCTAATTATATCTGTACATGTTATTGGTAGTGAACTTTTCACTAATGGTAGTTATTTAGGTATTCATGGGTGGGATTATCATTGGGGATACAAGCAATTAGCATTCTTCTTCCTAAATGCTAATTTAATTTGTATATCTTTCTGCTGGCATTTGTGGACAGCAACAAATGGTTCTGTAATACGTTATTAAGTGGATACATTAACACTTATTGTTATTGACACTGACACACACAATGACACTAATGATATTATATGCTACATGATAGTATTTTGAGAGTTGAACTCTTATTGAGGCAATTTCAAAATATTTTCGCATGGTGAATGAAATGAAATTTTTTTTGGATAGTTTGTCATGTGTGAAACTGTGAAATTGTTTGGATTGTGAAATTGTTTTGATAGTTTGCTATGTAAAAAATTTGCACAAATTGTTTATGTGTGATTGTGTGAATGAACAGGTTGAACAGATTGTTTAATATACGCAGTTTGAACCATTTGCGCAGATTGTTTAATATGTTCAAACTGTTCAAACAATAAACTGTGAAACTGTTTGAATAGTTTGAACATATTAAACAGATTTTTTGAATAGATTGAACAGGTTTTTGAACAGATTTTATGTGTGAACAGGTTGTACAAATTTTTTTATGAAGTTTATGTGAAATTTGGACAAATTTTGTTGTTGTTTTTTAAGCAGATTGAACAGATTTTGTTGTTGTTTTTTGAACATATTGAACAGATTTTTTGTGAACAAGTTGAATAGAATTTTTTATGAAGTTTTTGTGAAATTTTGTTGCTATTTTTTGATCAGATTGAATAGATTTTGCTGCTGTTTTTTGAATAGATTGAACAAATTTTGTGTAAATAAGTTGAACAGTTTTTTTTATAAAGTTTCTGTTGAACAGTTTTTTTTTTTTTTTTTTATAGGTTGAACATATTTTTTTTATTAAAAAAAAATAGAATTTTTAATGTTTCAAACCGACCAAACCGATTAAATTGAGTCGACCAAACTACATCGCTATAGGTTGGAAAACCGACCCTAATCGGTATGCTTTGGTTTTAATTATAAGAAATTTGATCCCTATCTGTTCGGTAACAAATTTGAGAAAAAAACCTAGCCAACCGAACTGCGCACACCCTTACTCACATGGACCATCTTGATAAGTGAGAATCTTGTGATCCAATTGTGTTACTCGATTTTTCTATAAAGGAGAACCTGAGGTTGAATCTCATTTCCCTAATTTATTGTAAGGAAAAAAAAAAAAAACAATATGTTTGGATCTCTATGCCCATAACTCGGCCGATAACAATGTGATATAACCAATCATACTTAAATAACCTTGAATCCAAGCCCTGGAAGAGCCTTTAATTATCCGTCCCCCTCCTGCCAGCAAAAGTGATTTCAATAGAAAGAAGGCAAAATTGTTGGTTCCATCCCTAAAGTTTGCATGCATTTTGTTTTTTGTCCTTAATTTTTTTTTTAATTGCTTACAATAGTTTAAGGGGAAAAAAAGAGAGAGACATTTTTCTAAGTTTAAGAACAAAAAGTGTAATAATGTAACTATTTAGGGACACAAAAGCGAACTTTTCAAAGTTTTGAAAGAAAGTGAAATTATACAAATTTTAGGGATGTAAACAATATTTAGGCAAGAAAGGGAAAAGAAAAGGTTATCTTGGGTCCTTGAATTTTAATTGGGCCAATCCGAACTTGAGTTATAAAATGGGGCAGAACTCTTGCTAGTAATTTGGGCTATAAATAAACTTGGGCCGAAAGGTTGGTTTTTGTTAGATTCACTCTTATAAGAGTGAATCTAACAAAAACTAACCTTATAAGAGTGAATTTAACAAAAACCTAACAAAAACCAACCTTTCGGCCCAAGTTTATTTCATGGGCCATTCATTACTTGATAAAAGGCCCTGCATCCTTTTTTTCTTTTTTTGGAATAAGAAGATGTTTAGAACAAAGTTCCAAAACAAAGTACAACAGATGTTACAAGGAAAATTCCAAAACAAAGTACAAAAGATATTACAAGGCATCAAGTTGCAAATAAACAACTAATTATCAAACACAGTAAACAATATTTTTCAGCTCACATTAACATTTGATTTTCAATAGATTCTTAACTTTATTTTTTTATTTTTTAAAAGAGAGAATAGATTCTTAACTTTTCTGACACCCTTGAACTTTTTTTTTTCCCGACACCCTTGAACTTGCTTTAAGGTTCTCATGAGTCTAAATTTGGCTAAAAAAAGATGATGAAAATTTGACTCAAACATATGGCGTCTCCGTGTGTTTAAACTAAGAAATTGAGTCCAACCGGCAAAGAAGTTAATGCTCCCCACTAAGTCATTCTTGGGTATTAAAATCACACCCTGTTAGTTACTATAAACCCATAATAATTAATTAACATTATGCAACATACTAAGGGAAATGTTAGTTAATGCCCTGGAGGTATTGATTTAGAAGCTATTTTTAGAAATATTTATTAGAAAAATGATAAAATAATAAACGTTATTGATAGTTTTTTTATATTTTTTATGAAAGTGGTGTCAAAACTTTCATATTATGATTTATTAACAATTGCCCTAAGGGTATCCGTTAACATGATCCATAATTTAAACATCATCAACTAAAATATTTCATCCAAAAAAAAAAAAAATGATCAACTAAAATATAAACTCTTTGAACATTAGGCATAATTGTTCAAATATAAAATGGCTCAAGTTTATATTATACTAGACAAATTACAATATCAAGGGTAAGATCAAGCTTTTTTCGCCAGAAAAGACTTTTATTAACTTACAATTGAGCAAAAGGATTACTGGGTGAATCTAGATTAATTATTCAAAGCTATCCAGAAACTGGATTTTTTTAAATAAAATTCTCAACAAAACCAACAAAAGAGCATGCACTAACTAATCCACTCACACAAGGCTTGATGGGCGGTTACATTTGACTCCCTAGGAATCCATGCATATTTTAATTCTTGTTATCTTTCCTAGATTTTTCAATTTAATTGTAACGAGAGGGTTAGTAGCCTCTTTGAGTACCAAAAAAAAAAAAAATTATCTCGTGCATCCATTCTATAGAGAAATTATACAGTCTTCTGGTAAACCACATCATTTGTTTACCATTCTACTAAAAGATTTCTACTTGTTTAAAATTTCTGAGTCAGTAATTAATTTCTATTTAAAATTTTTATAATTCAACAATTTTAAACATGTGTAAGTCTTTTAGTAAAATAGTAGATTACACCATTTGTCCACAATATAGACCTTATAATTTTTCCATCCTATGGAGTGCGGCTCTCACATGCTTGTCAAAGTTATGCTCTATAGGGCAGATGCACAAGATACCGACCTCTTGAGTACAGTGTATGAAGAAAAATGTTACTTATTTAGACAAATATGTCATTCAATGTTGAAAATTAATCTGTCACTTCTTTTAATATGCGTACGGACGTAGCTTTTCAACAAAAATCTTGTGGCAGACGACAATTTGGAGGACTTCAGGGGATTAATAGAAAAATGTAGCAACACAATAATCGGAATAAATAAAAGGGACACACAACTGACATGCATAAAAGGACAACCAAAGTAGGAAATCTCAAAAGGCATCCTATGAAATTAGTTTGATGAAGTTGGTTGATTATTAGTTTATTACTTATTTCTAATCCAGTGTTGGTGGCGTAACTTCAGCTAAAATTGATTGAAATCACAGTGCATCATTACCATCCCTCGAATAGTGGCTTTGAAAAGAATATGCAACCAATTTCTTTCATTATTGCTCCGTAATGCAGTGCTATGATGGTGGCATAGTGCTCCCAAGGTTTTCAGGAATTCATCCAAGTATATTGTTCATTTTCTAGGGTACTTTCCTCATAAGAGGCTCAACCTGTTATATCCAGGATTTGTGATAAGATGTTTATTATTGAGAAGGATCTGCTTATGATTAGAAACAAGGATGTTAGGTTCATCAAAAAAAGAAACGAAGATGTTAGGAAATAGTAAACTTAACCCAAATCCATCCATATCCGAACAACAAGAAAGAATAGAAAAAATTCTCGCACACACAAAGTTACATGGTACATACACTCTATAGGGACGTCGAGGAGTTGGAGTGAGGGAGGCGTATGGTTTCAGAGCCTTCGAACGTCAGAGGAGAGAGTCTTTTGGCTTCCTCAGGGCCATGTGAAGTTTACCTTACTTTAGCAGCCACATGATGATTCAAGTTTGTGGTAGGCGTAGAAGCTAGACCAAGCGGTAGCGAAGCTCAGATGGTGATGCAAGTGCATGGCTCAAAACTAGGTTATGTTCATGAGATTGTTATAATTTTTTGTGGCCATTACAATAAGAGTTATAAGAATCATTAACATATATGTACTGTCCTATTATTTGAGCTACACTTAAAAGAAGGAAATTATAATAAAGAGTGTAGGGCATCAAAACTCTAGAGGATGCTCAAATTCCCTAATCCTCCACATACATCCTATCAAGAGATTAGCTAGAAGTCTAAGGCCATGGCTCATCATGACAATGCTAATGTTAAATAATCCCAAATTCCCAATTGAATGATTGATAATCATATATCTCGAAGGAAGTATCTTTTGTCTGGTTCTAGTAAATTTGTTTAGTGCATCACTAGTATACATGTGGATATTCCACTTAAGAATAATAGCCATTGCTAATGAGATATAGGACAATAGATTCAGCCAAAAAAGAAAAAGGAAATTGAAAGACTCACACTCACTTGACTTGAACACCCAATTGATGTAATCAACGGTTAGTCTAATACTACTCATTTTGTCAAAAGACTTTTTCCAAGTGATTCTGACGTGGTTCTGAAGCAATAAAATATTCTAAGAGTAAGAATATTAAAAGTTTATTTGGTGATTCCTCACCTTCATCATTTTAATCCTAGTCTTGCTGAACTGTTTATATATTGGATTACTTCGAAATTCATCAATCATGACATGGTTAGGGATCCTAAGCTTAAACCTAGGAAGCTAAATGGTTGGTAAACCTGTGACATATTGTACTTACGTTTTAAAAAAAGTCTTATTATTATTATTATTATTATTATTATTTTGGATAAAAAGTTAGAAGCTCTTATGTGTAGTTGATTTGTTTTAAAAAATTGTATATAACCCAAAATAAGCTCAATAAAAAAGAGAAACCAACCACACACTAAAGTCATTTATTTGCATAATATTAGGGTCTTAACTGTACCCCACTAGATTATATTAGGTGATGGCCCTCCATATATGTTATATTACAATGTCAATTGGAATGATGTTTTTCTATGTCATATTAAAATCTTAATTGGAATCTTTCTAAAGAGAAAATTTTTGGATTAAGATGTCTTTTTATATTACATTAAAGTCTTAAATGAAGTCTTCTCAATGTATTATCCTTGTAACATACAAATTATAAATTGAGATAAGCTCTCTAGTACTAGTGATTGATTGCAGATGGAGAGATACTTGTTGAGAAAATTAATACTAACCGTGGAAAAGAACAACTTTGAGGCATGTTGAAACATTTTCTTTAAGGTGATAATTGCCTCCACTCAAAAGAGTTTGGATCAAGTTAAGAGATAGCTTCTACGAGTTATGACATGTGTCCATGCATTCTCTCAATTATTTTATTAGATAGTGTTTGTGTTATTTTAGATCAATGAAAACTTTTGTGAACATTTAATAAGGAACAAGCCTTAAAACCCAGATCCAATTCCTTCATTCCCTTTCACATTCTATAAGATAGATTTTAACAATACTAAGTAACAAGGGACAAGGAGGTCCCATATATATGACATGTCCTCCTGTATACGGTTCGTTGTGATTATTTATACTTTCAAGTGGCCTTGTTAATGATTAGCAAGCCCTCCATTGAATTATCTATCCCTTCTTTTACAGATTCTTTATTCCAACTTTTTTCTTCTTCTTCAATAGTTGCTTCTACTTTGCTTGCTGCACGAAGAGCCCCCCCAAAAAAGGATTTTTTTTGTTGGCGTTGTTTTTGTTTTGTATGTTTTTTCTTTTTTAAAGTGAGATGTACCTGTATCAGAAAATGCTAAACCAAAATGTAAATTATAACGATATTATAATGATACTATTGTAAGCATTTACATTGAAATTTCTAATATATGTCGTGCATTCATGATACGAATATTTATTAAGCATTCCCTGTATGTGCCTGTTACTCCAAAATTATTAAATTTTCCATGGTCCAATGTTGTTACAAATAACAAACAAAATCATATTTTTTATGCCATGTTTATATGTGATAGTAATGTTCCACTTTGGAGGATATATTTTCTGACTTTTTCCTCTTATTTTATTATGTACTTTGAGGTTTGGTTCACCTTTTCGACAAGTCTAGAAGTGGGAGGATTGGAGCCCCAAAACTTGTCACATTTTAGTTGTCTATTTTCCTGATGATTATTCTATGGAATGAAACCTTTAAAAAAAAAAAGCCATTATAGTTTAAGTGAAATGGAATTATTACTTTTATTTTTATATATTAAAAAATGCATTATGGAATTGATCATCAAATATATATTAAAAAATGCATTATAGAATTATTATTATTATTATTAGAATTATCAATTTATCATCAAATAGGCCGTGTCATAGAATAAAATAATATACTGATCTTTCTTGGAAATTACTTTTGTTTTTTCGGAATATTATGTAAAGTAGCTTTCAATAACATCTTTCCAAAAATATAATATTCATTTTTAGTTCTCTTGCTTTCAATGAACAGAAACATGAATTTGAGCTGCCAAATAAGCAACGTTTATTTATTTATATATTTTTATAAAAAATCGCTTCTATTTCACTTGATTTTTAACCCCTTATTAATTAAAGTAGCTTTCAAAAGCATCCTTTCAAATATATATATATATATATATATTGTTTATATACTCTTCTTGCTTTCAATGAAACAAAGACATAACATTCAATTCCAAACACACGCAAAGTTATAAAAACACTTTATTCCATTTCACTATTGACTTCCCTTTTCAGAAATTTCAACTCTTTTTTTATATTTACTTAATCCCTATCTGCAACAACAACAACAACCTTACCGAACCTTAACAAATAACAACCCGGCAGTATAAAATATTTTCAGATCTTCCTCTTAAAACTATATAGTTTGCTAATATCTTTCTCTTTTTACATAACTTTAATTTAAGGTTCAACCAATCATAAACATTTGCTTCATAGGATTAAATATCATTTAAAGTATGTGCTGTGTATCCAAGAGTTAGACCATTTTGAATATACACCACTATAAGTTTCTTTAAAAACTTAACCGTAGATTAAGCTTGACCGTAGATTACATCATATGAAATTTATTAGGGTAAATTATATATATATTTTTAAATTAAAAAAATAGTGTGTCTATTTAAAATTTTTTTTTTTAAAGGATAAGAGATGAGGATGAATGTGTTGAGTTAAATTTCCAAAAGGATAAGAGATAAGAAGATTGAAAACTTCTAAAAATGTGAGTTTAGTGTGAGGTTTTAAATTGGATCTTTTATCTTATAAATTTGTTCGCTTTAATGGGAAACCTATAAAGTGAGCAGGGAAGAGATATTTTGGGACATCTAAGACTTTGACTTTTTGGAATATCCAATGCTTAAAGTCCATATCTTAAATAGCTTGAAAGCCAGCTTGAAAGCTCCTTAAATAGTAATATAGATAATTTAACAATTGTTTTAAATTAAAACTATAATTTTATGCGTTTTATCATTTATGCATGATGTTGTTTATTAAAAATACTCAAAATAAAACGATAAAATAATATTCATATATGATAGATATATAGACACAATGGCTTTAAAGAATTTGTGGTAAACTTAAAATTCCAAGTTTTATATGTCACACTATTGATCCATAACATTTTTTGGATGTTATAATATTAAAATCAATACCTTATTTATGTGTCAACTCTTAATATTGAAATTTTGAAATATGTGTGCCTTTAGCATTACTAATAATCCAATTGGGTTTAACTTTGAGGTCGGTCGTGAGGCTAATCCGATCCTTAAAATCATAAAATTTAAGAAATCTAATTTTAATTTCCTTAAGTAAAAAATTTGACGGTGGGGTTATTCACGAAAAGTAAAAAGCAATCAGACGGTAGTGGGGACACTAATCAACGGTGAGATTCCAAAGCACCTAAAAATATACATCCCACGTGGCGCGAAATCAAACACCCCCCTTCCCCCGCCCGCTCTCTTTACTATATATCCACTTTTATCACGTGACGCGCCTGAATTCCAATAAGCTTTGTGATAATAAACAAAAAAGCAAGGACAAAACAGTAAATTCACCCCTCCCCTCCCCTCCTCTCATTTCCCCACAGCTCACACACACAGTTATTATTAACAGAAAACTTCAAAGACGTTGACGCCGCATCATATAGTATTTTTTTCCCCTGTGGACTCTTTCGTACATTCACACAGTCGCACACACAGAGAGAGAGACGGTTGGTGATGAAAGTTGAAACCGACTCTCTCTCTCTCTCTCTCTCACGTTTTTAGATCGTGGAGAGAGTGAAAATTTCGCCTTGTTTCACTGTTCCATCAAAACCCCGTTCCGTTCCGTTTTTCTCTGAATTCTTTTTTATAGTCTCTGAGCTTTCAAGCTAAGTCGTTGGATAAATATATGTATGTATATTTTTTAGCAAGTTTGCTTAGGTCAGTGAAAACTGACAGTTTCTCTTTTTGAAGAAGAAGATCTACTCGTTGCTACTCATTTTCAAGAGGTAAATCAAAAATCACTATATTTTTTTAACTTATCAGAATTTGTGAATTTCAAAAAAAAAAAAAAATTATCAGGATTTGAATTTACCGTTGGATTTTATTTTTTTTAGGCTCCTCCAACGTTAAAATGCGCGAATTTCGAAGGGTTTTTATATAAATAAGCATTAATATAACTGACTGTTCACTAAAAAAAAGTATTTAATTTTTGTTTTTTTTTTTAATTTTTTAGAGCACGGAATTTGAGGAAGAGATAATAAGTACAGAGACGAAGTTTCAGAGGTTCAGAGTTTTCGGATCAGAGGCAGAAAACGACGACGTTTATGGGGGACACACGCACAAAGGCTCTTGGGCCTGCAATGCAATGCCGAGAGAATTGGATTTGGAGTTGCTGGGTTTGGTAACGGTTTCGTGAAAAGGACAGAGAAAACAGAGAGAGAGAGAAAGAGGTAAACTTACTCACTACACCTACTACGCTGAGTAAAACTTTGCTGTGCTTGTAAATGAAAAGAATGACACACTCACAGAAAGAGAGAGAGAGAAAAAGACAGGACATTAGGTTTGGGGACCATTTCTCTGAGTAAAGTTCCAAACTTGCTTGGCCGTTGAAATATTTATGAGAAATTCCGTTACTTCATCTTCAAGCATGTAGTGGGTAGCCACTTTAATTAAGTTTTTATTTTTTTATTTTTAATAATAATAAAAAAAAAAATTGGGGTTTTTATTTTTCATAATAAGATTAGGGAAAAATAAAGAATGGTTAAAGTAGGTTTAATCACATTTCACAGATAACCCATGATTTTCAATTTTGTTGGGGGTGCTTGGATTGTATGATACTCATGATTGATTACCTTGCTTTTGTTTGTTTCTATTTTTTCCTTTTGTCTTTTTTTTTGGGTTGTTGTTGGATTAAATCAAAAGGGGGTTTTTTTTTTTTTTTTTAATTGATTACCTTGCTTTTGTTTGTTTCTATTTTTTCCTTTTGTCTTTTTTTTTGGGTTGTTGTTGGATTAAATCAAAAGGGGGTTTTTTTTTTTTTTTTTGGGGTGGTGGTTATTTTATTTTATTTTTTTTGATGTTGGTTGGTTAAAACCAATGATCAGTTTCTTGTTGTAGATAATGAAGTGCTTATTAATTTCTTCTAACAAGTACAACAACCTTGCTTTTAACGTTTAAACTGTCTTGCATTGTAGGAAAGCAAAAGCAATTGTGTGTACTTGACTTGACCACACACTATCCTCTTATTTGAGAGTTTTTGAAATTATGGGTTTATATTATTGACTGCATAATTATAATTTGCATTGATTGTTCAGGTTTTTGAAGAGAAGTCGGTGAGCATTGTAAGAGTGAGGGAAAATGGGAGCAATAGGTGGGGAAGAGCTAATGAAGTGGGAGAAGATGCAAGGATTAAGTGGCCGCGAGGAGAAGATTCTTGTTTTGGTGAGGTTGAGGCCTTTGAGTGAGAAGGAGGTTGCGTCGAGTGAAGCAGCAGATTGGGAATGCATCAATGACACCACAATCTTGTACCGGAACACGTTGCGTGAGGGATCCACATTTCCAAGTGCCTATTCATTTGGTAAAGACAACTTCATCTATATCTTTACTTTTGGTCAATGCAAATGCATCCAACGTTTACTTCTTCAATTATGATTTTATATGTAACCTGTATTGATGAGGATTAGGTTCTCTTGTTTTGACTCTGACTCTGCAAACCTGTAATATACACCCAAACAACTCACTGTTACTTGTGGTTAATGCATAGTTATTCTTTGGTTTTTGGTGGATGCTTTTCTCATTTTGATTTGCCTAGAGAGCTTTTTGCTTCTATTCCATATCTCTTATAATGCTCGGCTAATTTAAGTCAGAACTACTTTCATAATTTTCTCTACATGCATACATGTTCACCTGACCATAACTTCTATAATAAGCTCAAGTTTCAAAACTAGTCCTAGATCTTTTCGATGCATCAAACTGCAAAAGAGGTGCTTCTCTCTTTGAGTTGGGTTATGGAGCCTTTTTCATTAAAAGATGTTTTAATTAGAGTTCATATGTTCATAGGACTGTTGTATTTTATCTCATTTGTTTTTTGTCACATTTTGGTGATAGACAGAGTATTTCGGGGTGACTGCGCTACAAAGCAGGTGTATGAGGAAGGAGCCAAAGAAATTGCTCTTTCAGTTGTCAATGGTATTAACTGTAAGTATAACTTGCTGTGCTGGCTATCTGTTTCCCATAAGCCACTTATTAGTAAACAACAAGTGAATTGTTTGTACCATTTTGTATTTTCAGCAAGCATTTTTGCTTATGGGCAAACAAGCAGTGGAAAGACATATACCATGGTTGGAATAACAGAGTATACTGTAGCAGACATATTTGACTATATACATAGGGTACTAAAAATTACAATAGTGTTTGTTCTATTAGCATTTTTATACTTCACAAATATCCTTGTTTATAGACCTTGGTAACATAAAAATTGGTGTTGTTATTTCAGCATGAAGAAAGAGCGTTTGCTGTGAAGTTCTCTGCAATTGAGATATACAATGAAGCTGTCAGAGACCTTCTTAGCACAGATCATACACCTCTTAGGCTGCTAGATGATCCTGAGGTGAATGCCAGTTTTCTTGTAAATTTATCCAATGCATATATGAATTGGCCTAATGATATATCCTTTGTCATCAGCGAGGGACTGTTGTGGAGAAAGTCACAGAAGAGGTTTTGAGGGACTGGAACCATCTAAAGGAGCTCCTGTCCATTTGTGAAGGTAGAGAATGTTACAAATTTCTGCTCTTTGATGACTTTGTATAATTTAGTATAATATTGCAGCTCAAAGACAGATTGGGGAAACCTTGCTGAATGAGAGAAGTTCCAGATCTCATCAAATTATCAGATTGGTTTGCCCTCGTCCTTTCCTATCTCTCATTAGAGTGTTAAACTTTTATACATATTGTTCTAGAATGTTAATTTAAAACTTCTTTGGGAATTGACTCTTGTAGACAATTGAAAGTTCTGCTCGCGAGTTCTTAGGCAAAGGCAATTCAACCACCCTTTCAGCAAGTGTGGTAGGGGCTGATAATTTTCAAAACATTGCCTTTCTTGAAATTTAAATTCAAAAATAATTAAATTGATAACAACTATAAGTCCTTGTTTGTTTGCAGAATTTTATAGACTTGGCGGGTAGTGAGCGTGCATCTCAAGCATTATCGGCTGGGGCAAGATTAAAGGAAGGTTGCCACATAAATCGTAGTTTACTTACTCTGGGAACTGTTATTCGCAAGCTAAGGTTGTCTTATTCTTCCTTTCTGGACAATAATCTCCTGCAAAGTCATTCATCAGCCTGGGAATTTTTTAACCTATCATTACTTAAGGTTGTGGGTATAGTTATTTGTTAGTCACTGATTGTGTTTACTGCGCTGCATGTATAACTTCACCTTTCTGAAACAATAGCTATACTTTGGCTTGATTGCACTTCTTAGATCACTAACTATCACAGATATTGAAACTTGGCTGCTTCTAGCATGTTGTTTAGGATGTCAATTGCAGTAAGACATACATTGAAAATTCTGGAAGATAAATTTTTGTAACACTATTGCCATCTCATAATCTGTTTGCCGCTCATTCAGATACTTAACTGTGCATTGTGGTGGAGATCAATTATAATTACTATTAGTAGGGAGAGTAGTTTATATGTGTTCTGGAAAATTAAGCAAATTTTTACTCTATAAGGAACTACTCGTAACCTTGTTTGCTTATCGTTGTCTTATGTCACACATAGATGCACAAACATTGTTCACCTATCATTGGTTCACCCTCTCTCTCTCTCTCTCTCTCTCTCACACACACACACACACACATTTGAGCTAAATTGCTTGGTTTTTCTCCCTTAATTTAGTCATGTGGTGATTGACATGCATAGAGATAATTACATTAATGTGGAATATGACTGGGTGCAGTAAGGGAAGACATGGACACATCAATTACAGAGATTCTAAGCTTACACGCATACTGCAGCCTTGCTTGGGTGGCAATGCTAGAACTGCCATCATTTGCACTTTGAGTCCCGCACGAAGCCATGTTGAGCAAACGAGAAACACTCTTTTGTTTGCTTGTTGTGCAAAAGAAGTAACAACAAAAGCCCAGGTCAATGTTGTCATGTCTGATAAAGCCTTGGTTAAGCATTTACAAAAAGAGCTGGCTAGATTGGAGAGTGAGTTGAGAAGTCCTGCACCTCCTATCTCTACTTCTGATTATTCAGCACTACTGAGAAAGAAAGATCTTCAGATTGAAAAGGTTATGCCTTGCTCTCTCTTATAATTTCCCTACAATTGCTGTTTAATTTCATGTCCTAATAAATTTAAACATTTTAAGCAAAAGAATTATTTCCATATTACTGCATATAATCTGGAATATTTCTCTTATGTGGTTAAAACTAAAAAGTGGGATTTGTGCCTTAAGAGGCTCGAAAGTGTAGGGAACAAGAATTAAATGAAGAATTTAGGGTGATTTGAGTAAGAATTTCATGCTAAAGTTTCTCCTCTTGTTCTTTAATAAATGTTTATATTAAAAAAAAGGGTGAAAAATATCATAAGAGATAGAGAAGCAACATACGAAATGCTGTCTGTAGGTTTAAGAGGCCCCTGCTTCATGCGTCATTGCATGGATCTTCTTTTCAAAGAGAAAAAATTTGTATCCTTTATTTTTTTTTTCCACCGAATAAGTTTACCTGTAAATGCAATTTTTCATGGAAACAAGACTCAACATACCTGATACATGTACAAAAGCTTAACCACAGAACTTTGTTCCTCCCATAAGACTATGAGCTATGTTACTAGGGTTCTGGCACTCATCTAAGGTGCAGGTGTCTCTCCAGGTTTTGCAGAAAGATACATATGTATACATACAACTTCAAGCATTCAAACCAGGATAATTCCTGATTGACTAATTGATTACATGGGTTTCTATCATGCAGATGGAGAAGGAGATTAGAGAGCTAACTAAGCAAAGAGATCTTGCTGAATCTCGGATTGAGGATTTGCTACGCATGGTTGGAAATGAAAAAAATTCAAGACAAGTAAACAATTGCCTAATTATTATAGATTTCCATTGCACGTTCAGCATGATGTTCCAACTGCTAAATCTTGGTTTCTTCTCATTCAGGCCAGTATCAGTGATCATCCTACATCGCAAGCGGGAGATATGTGGGACGATGATTGTTCAGTATCAGAGTCAGAGTCCCCAAGTGTGGCTGATCCTAATTATTCAAATGGTGGTGTCAGAAAGTTCAACAATCCTCATTATTTTGACGTAGATAGCGTGAGCAATTCTGAGGACCCCTACTGCCAACTTGGGGATAACACTGAAGACAATTCTCTCTCTGATGCTACCTCTTCACTGTCAATTGGAAAGAAGTTTGTTAGGTCTAATTTAAGTCAAAATCAAGGGGAGACTTCAGAATATCCTGATGACTACTGCAAGGAAGTTCAATGCATCGAGATGGAAGAGTCAAGAAATAGCAAGAGTCCTGAATTCCGAGCAGTAAGACCTGGTGAAAACGAACAAACACTGGCTTTGAGATCATCCAGGGATGGAGATGTAACTGGACAGGGAATGATGTTAGCTCCTATGAATAGGAATGGAGAAGTAAGTAAAATCCAAAATGGTCTTCCATATGGTGCTCTGGAGCAGAAATTCCACAATGTACAAATCAGTATTGATTCTCTTAACAGTTCTAACCCTAGTGGAACATCTCTGCCGGTCATGGAAGCTGGTATGATGAGTTCTGGAAGCCTCAAGTTAACTAGGAGCTGGAGTTGTAGGGAAAATTTAGTGGCTGGTTCGTCTTCTCCTGAGAAGACAGAACGAATTGAGCGCACCCCACCCAATGGGTTTGAGAAAGATTTCCCTGGAAGACCAGAAGGTCTTCAAAGGAAGTTCCCTTTATTAACTTATGGTTCCAATGCAACGAGCTTGTCAAGAAATAATTCACAGTCCTCTATTGGGAGTGCTTCCATGGATGATCTAAGATCACAGAGCATCAGAACTTCTGCAGATGGGGAAATTACTAGCATCCAAACTTTTGTTACAGGACTAAAGGAAATGGCCAAACTTGATTACGAGAAGCAACTTGTTGATGGGCAGGTAAGAACATGCCTATTTGCTTATGTTCTGGCTTAATATTACTTTTCTTAGAAACCGGTCTTCATTTATGTGGTGTCATCTTATTTTTGGATTATGTCATTTGGTCTTCTTTTGACACGTCACTTGAATTTTATCACACTTATGATATAAGGAGTGGGGTGAAATGTAGACAATTGCTTTGATGAATGACTATACACGTCAAGAAGTACATGTGGAGTATAGCATCATAGCATGCTTGGCATATGAATTATGCATTACTATACTCATTAAGTAGCATGTCAATTATCAAAAAAAGGAAGAGAAAAAAGTAGCATGTCATCACAACTTATATAATGCCTTTACAGTCTTGACAAATATTATTAGAACAATAAAATGCATATTTTATTAACTTTGGGCAATGTGGCATGTCTCATGAATTTTGCTTCCCCCATTTTGGTACGTGCCTTCTAGGTCCAGGAAACAGGACCAAAAGTTGATAAGTTTGGAAAGGATGTGAAAGATGTAGGAGTTGATCCAAAGCTCCTGGCACTGGAAACTCCCCAAGATTGGCCTGTGGAATTTGAGAAGCAGCAGAGAATGATACTTGAACTTTGGAAAACTTGCAATGTATCATTAGTCCACAGAACCTACTTCTTCCTGCTCTTCAAAGGTGATCCAACGGATTCTATTTACTTGGGGGTGGAACTAAGGAGACTATCTTTCCTCAAGGAAACATTTTCTCATGGAAATCATATTGTGGAAGGTGGTCAGACTCTGACAATGGCTTCAAGGTTCTCTCTCTCTCTCTCTCTCTCTCTCTCTCTCTCTCTCTCACACACACTTGCGCGCGCGCGCACACACACACACACACAGTTCCGGGAATATTTTATGTGGATGAAATTAACATGCTTGTTTGGAGGGACAGCATGAAGGCTCTTCGTCGTGAGAGAGCAATGCTGAGCAAGCTGATGCAGAAAAGGTTTTCTGAAGAAGAGAGAAAGAGGCTTTTCCACAGGTGGGGTATTGCATTGGACTCAAAGCGCAGGAGGCTACAGCTGGCCAACCAACTGTGGAGTAACACAAACGATATGAATCACATCATAGAGAGTGCTGCCATCGTTGCAAAGTTGATCAGGTTTGTAGAGCAGGGGCGGGCCCTCAAAGAGATGTTTGGACTTAGCTTCACACCTTCAAATGCAAGGCGGAGATCCTTTAGCTGGAGAAACAGCAAGGCATCCCTTTTGTAAGCTTGTTTCAAGCCCATAGATATACAACTGTAGAGTTGATTTATTGGAATAGATTGGCCTTATAGTAGCATTCTTTTCATGATTGAGATTGAGACAGATTGTCTATGATTGTAATATAAGTCTAAAAATCTCAGTTTTCCTGCTTAGGTTAGAAAGCTACATTGGGTTTTGGAAATCTGGTTTTCTGGGTTTGTTGTATCTTTCATGAACATATTTTGTGCTTATAATCTATTCGTGTCAATTTCTACTATCTGCAAATTTGAACTAGTAACCAATGATCTCTCTCTCTCTCTCTCTCTCTCTCTCACAGCTAATTACATAAAAGATGGTTTTGTACCAAATTATATGGCACTCTGTCCGGCCCATTGAATAGGTAAATGATATTTATATAAAAAAAAAAGGAATGGGTAAAGGATACTATAGTTTTGTGGTTTAAATGCTGCCCATCTAATATAATCTTTGAATGAGAGGTTTTTGCTTCTAGACAACACTAATACAATCAAAATTGACTAAACAAATAAAATCTTCACACATCAGAATCTAAAAGAAATGAGGCCCCCATCTAATTGGTCCAATCCAAAGACCTAGTTACACAAGAAATAATCTTGATCTCATAATCTCTGACTTCAATTAACTTCTCCAAATATGGACTAACAAATAAAATAAAATAAAATTGACATTATTTAATGAGTAATGTTGCAGTCACAAATTATTTTACAAACGGTTGATATAGCCAATTTTTTATTGGTTTTTATCTAAGCTCAGTATTAATATCATTTTTTCATTTATCAATAATCACCCATCAACAGTTTGTAAAAATTTTTATAAAAAAGTTTATATCTTTTGCATTACTCTTGTTTAATTTTCACATATTTGTTAGTAGATCTACGATATAGCATAATGGGCCATCATTTGGTTGTTTGGAATTGGTTGGAGCACACCAAATCCACGGAAGCTATGAATTCTATTTCTATTCTCTAGGTATCTACTGTATACCAGCTTTGGATCTTAGCCCATCACATTTTTAGCCAATTGGACAAAACAATGAGGAATAAAAATAAAATGAACAACGGATGCACAGAAACAGTGACATCGTGGGATTATTGCCTTCGACAAAATGTTACACTTCAACAGTCTACTGAGCTAAAATGCGGAAATCATCTTGCTGGTCTCATGAAGCCGTTCCATGAGATATCTTCTCTAACCATTGAGATTCACAATCTTAATTTTGTGAACTAATAATGAGCAGTTGTCCAAAGCCAATTTGTTGGTTTTGCATTGCTACTTGCAATTGGAAATAAATTGAACAAGGAAACAAATTTGGATAAAGAAGCTACACAAACTATGAATACACTAAAAATCATCAGATCCACAAAATCAATGGAAACCAGAACCCAGTTGGTAAAATTACTTCAACATAAGGCTGGCAAGTTGTTTACTAAAGTTACTTGGACAAAATCAAGAGAGTCAATGTTGAAGACCTTTTTGTATTGAATAAAATAAGAGTGGGGAAATATCAACACTCAATCAACCATTGCTCAAATTTTCATTCAGAATCTCAAACAACAACCAAATGTTATGTTTGCTTAACAAACATTCTCAACAGAACAGACCCTTACAGCCTTTATTATAGATCCTTAAATCACATCGAATGACAACTGTGCATCAACTTTCTTTTATTTGTTTGCTTCTGCTCCATCGGGCTTCTTCTGTTCTGGTTTAAGAAACAGATTCTGCAAAATATATGGAAGAAATGTAAAATCCCCCTCTAATCAAATTCAGCAAAATTAAATCAATAACTAGCATAAATAACGTGGCAACAAATAAAATGAGCGGCTAAGGCCAACTTTATAGTTTAACAGTTCCAATTACGCTATGGCAATAAACTTTCAAGATTTGTTAAAACATTTGTAAGAGGTCATAAGTTATGACTGGTGACAAAGTATTCCCGATACAAGGAATCAAAAAATATTTTTTCATTTGAAGGTGACAATTTCATGCTAAGTTCATCTTTCAGAATTCTGTTACGGTAGTTTAGGGAGTTTATCTTTTGACATATTTCCTTTCTAATTCAAAATTCAGAATCTGTCAACCAGTGAGTTGAATAGAAGCTCACACTTTCCATCAGTTAAAAAGGTAGGAAAACAAATGAGCGAGAGAGAGAGAGACAAACAGACAGACTGACTGACTAACTAGCTGATAGAGAGATGTAAAATCTCAGACTTCTCTCATTATTAATATTTCAAGAAACCACCCAAAAGTTCAGCTTGATATAACTACTTTGTTCTTCCTCTTAAGGAAACTACAAAATCATTCACAGTTTTAATTTCTTCCAACTTTCTAAAACTTCCCACATTCCAACAACGAAACAGAGCATATGAGACTCCACTTACTTTCCTGGAAGCCAAAATTTTGTAAAAGAAATGTGACCATCAAGTCAGACAAGATAGATGATCGATTCATCATTCTAATTGCAAAGTTTGTGAGATATAAAATAGAGAAGATACAATCCCAGAACAGAAAATGGATAAGGCTAGGAAGTACCATTGTTACTGACAAAAGTAACATCCTAAACATATCAAACAAAGTCACTTTCTATTGTTGTTTCCAAAGTGTGGTACTGTTATCAAGAAAGTACCTGTACCCATAACCCATCATTCCTTTTCCATGAGAGATGAGAGGGATTTATCATTTGTGAAATCCAATAGTCTAAAACACAAGAGAAATCCTTAAATTTCACAAAAATGAAATCCGACGAATTTTTCACCCTATGTTTGTGTATGTTACCAAATTCATAAAGCATGAGCTGGTCAAACAACAAGCGGTGATCTCATGATCTCCAAAATCAAACAGTTGTGATAAATGACTTGGTATATTTTATAACCCAACTAAATAACATTATCCATTGACAAAGTAGCAAGTGAATATGAATACATAAGAGCATTCTAGATCCTACCAACCATTAAAGCTCCATCATCAAGAATTTAGACATAATCATCTTTTGGGGAAATACATACAAAAACTAATCTACCATTGACCTAATAATTTTAAATTAACACTAAAATCAAATAAGAGATTTGCAGGTGTCATGGTAAGGTGCAATTAGCATTGGGTCACTGATTTAGTGAGCAAATGCTCTAACCCACAGATGGATCAGAAGAAATGAAGATTTTACATTATATCTGTGTGATCATATTACATTGGTAAAATAAAATATTTATCATTTTACCTGTTTATTACGCCAAATAAGTACTCTGTAAAACTGTGATGTTTTTACATTTCAGGACCCAAAAGCCAAAATCAAATTCAATAAAACTCCAGAATTTGTTAAATAAACTGTACTTTTTTTATAATTAAAAAACACTAGTAAACTACACTAAGTTTCAAAACTCTAATTTTCTAATTGATAATAATAATCCCAGTTTAACCCAGTAATAACAGACCCTCTGCCACGTAAACCAACTTATAGTCTATAACCAACTCAAAAGAAAATTTGAAAAACAAGCACAAACACAAGCACAGAATTAATACAAACAAAAACAAATCTGGTAGAGATTTTTATGTCAAGTACAATTATAATATATAAAAAAAAAGTGATAAGAGATTTATACATTCTCAACAAAGATGTAGTTGGCAATAACCACAGCACCAACAATGCCACCAAGAATAGCTGCTGGGCCAGTAAGTAGACTCCATTTCCTGTAGATCATCTTCTTCTACTGCTTCTTTGAGTCTAGTTGGGACAACTATTTAAAAACATGCATTTTGAAAAATTAGTGATTTGGATAGAACACTATATGAAATGGAAATTTTTGTAAATTTAGTTTAAGTATTTAGTAAAATCTGTGAAAATCAATGATGATAAACATCATAAAAATAATAATTGTATAAAATAATCACATTAAATATTTAATTACAATTTTTATGATAACCAAATAACACAATGACAAACCAATCCGAACTTGCAGTCTTTTCTAATCACCAATCAATATGTTCACTATCAAGCATAAATACATAATAAACTTTTGATCCATGAACACATCACTCACAGCAGTCATCTATTACACTTTAGAGTTACACACTTACTTTAGTACAGATGGACCTCTGCATCACCAGTAACCACACGACAATGATACCCCTTAAAACAATACTATATCAGTTACGAAAACTTTTCAATGTACAAAAGCTATTGTCTAGCCTATCCAACAGTCCAACTTCAGGGCTCAGGTTGAACCCTGACAACTCTATTACCAAAACCAATTAATGCTTCTCAAAAGATTTAACAATGACAACAACAACAAAAAGAGCTTCTACTTTCGAAAATTTGGGGGTGGAAGGGTGCCTACCAATCACCTCTCCCAGTCCCCGCAAAATGGGATCTTTGTGCACTTGGTGGGACCTTTTTTACTTCAAAAAAAAAAAAGTTAAGCACACAATGATATAGAATGAGATGAGACAGGAGATATCAAAACCCAACTGGAAAACACCATATATGTTCAGACCCATATTCTATTTGAACTTTAATTTCATTGAACATATCCTAAAAAATCAATATGATATAAATAAAATGAAAGAAAAAAAAAAAATCCCAATTCATGATAGACATAGATACATTTTAAGGTTTTGAATCTTCAATCCGAGGTCCTAATTTCTAGTTACAAACCCCAATAAAAGTCAAATCCAATGCAAATGTGAAAAAACGCTTAATTTATGAACCTGATCAATCTAGTTAAAATCCTATCAATACAAAGCTAAAAACAACTATACAATTCATACATACTATTAAAAAAGTACTAAAAATAATTACTCAAACACAAACAATCCTTTTAGCCCATTGACACTCGAAAAACATCATGGATGGATCGAGCAATTTTAAGAGTGATGAGGATTTAAGGTGAGAGTGAGATGCTTACATTAGCTGAGAGACAGAGACACTGCGGAAACGGCGACGCGGAGAGATATGATATTGGACGGGTGTGGGGGTCGGTTTTTTAATCAGAGTGGGTGTTTTTGTCACTCTCTCTCTCTCTCTCTCTCTCTCTCTATATTATATTTTTTTTTTATTTAGTAATTAGAATTATTTAGCTTTAGGAAAAGGGAAATTCCACCGCTACAATCAACTAACGTCCATTTTTCATTTTTACAACTATCAACTATAACATGGCTGATAGTAAGTGGTAGAAAAAAAATGGTGAGTTTATGTGAAAGTGATAGTCAATTAATTACAGTATACCACATAAGATAGTTGTAAAAATGAGTATGTGATTGATTATGGTCTTATTAAGCTATAATTTTTATCATTTAAAAAATGCTAATTATGTTGTATACTTTGAGTTATTCACTACAGTGTGCAATGCAGTACACACTCTAGATGAAATCATTCTTTGAAATCACACTTCACGCATAATTGTTAAATGGTGAACAATAAAGAGAGCAATTTATTTTTTGTTTTTTGAGAAAATTGCACTTTACTATCCTAAATTATGCTCCATATTACATTTTGTACCCTAAATTATTTGGATGTATAGTTTGCACACTAAACTATGACCATTATTACACTTTGCACCCTAACGTTAGTTTTACAATTAAATTAGACGGAAATATGAAACAAACTTAAAAGACATGTGTTGCATATGTGTATTGCTTAAGTGGCACAAACTTAAAAGACCAAAACCTCCCTCTTTTCAAATTAATTAAAAACAAAACTTTTTTTCCTCTCTCTCTTATCAGCCCCTTGGCACACCATTGCTCCACAACTGTGTTAATTGATTATTTACTCTCTCTCTCTTTTTTTTCCTTTCTTTATTTGATTACCACTTCTACTAGCGTGGATCACCTAAATTCCTTAACCCCAGCCCCTTCTCATCACAAAAACTGTGTTAATTTTTTATTTGATTGCCACTAGCATGGCTCATTGTGTTAATTTTTTTTCCTTTCTGTATTTTAGAGCAGGTTTGCTTCCCACCTCCTTTTGTTGGCCTCATAAATTCTCTTCACCAGTATCATTCACAACAACGCCATGAGGACCATGACCAAACTATGACAACCTCTAAACAGCATATACACACTCAAAACTACCGAATATGATTTTGATTTGGGGATTTAGGGTTGCAAAGGATTTTGATTTGGGGAGAGGGGTTGATACACATGAAAGAGAACTAATTTTTTTTTTTTAATTGATTGGGAAGAGGAGGGGCTTTGTTCAATAAACTGACGAGGATAAAGGATAAGAGGACCTCTTTTTTTTTTTTTTTTTAAGAAGAGACCATTTATGGTTTATTATAAGATGATTTGTTGGCTCATGTTTTTCAACTACATTTGACCATACTATTCGAGAGGTCAATGCCTTTTTTAGATACATAAAGGTCGATTACCCTAATGTAGAGTTCAAAATTTGAACCATTGCTCTCATGGTATCCATGATCACACATGACTACCTTGCCTTTAAAGAAATAAATCTTTAAAGAAAGTAAAATAATTCGACAGTTGTAATGGGGGAGGGGATTGAAGTTTTGAACTTTGGTCATTTTCACTGGAAACATTAAGAGAAACCAATGAGCTACAAAATTCTTGGTGACTGTTTTTTTATGAACCCTTAAAGGGTTGCGAAGTTGGCTAGGTATGAAAATTGGTTCCAACTCAATAATCAAATTGCCTTTGCTTTAAGAGAGGTCCGACCTCACTCCTAAACCTAAACAAGAGCAAGATCAATATTTCAATGTGTAGGGTTAACAAGAACATGAAATGCCAATTACTTGCTTTCATGTAGTATTTAAGAGGGTATTATTTTGGTATTTCTATGCAATATCTCAATGCGACACAATTTGGTTGGTCGGAATTAAATACAACCAAATACAAAAAGCTCGTAGCAAAAAAGTAAGGGATAATGCAATCAGCTGGAAATCACGTCTTATAAAGTGGAAGTCACTAGTTTGAACCTCTCATTCTACTGTTATTCATTAGATATATGGTGATATGAGTAATTTTTTTTATTAAAAAAAAAAGGAGTTTTTTTGTTTGGGTTGGGATGAATAAGAGAAATTGGTTTTTTGGGGGGAAACTATCGGTTGAACTAGAAACTGCCCATAAATGAACCATACCTGCATTGTCTATTTGTCAACCAGTACAGGCTTTGGATCTTAGCCTCTAACATAGACCATAGACCATAGACCAGTAGTAAGCCCATTGGGCCAAAAAAAAAAAACGCAGCAAAACGCCGTCGTTCCGATTGCAGATTTGACAAATTTGTAACTCACAACCTGAATCAGAGAGCAGCAGAGACACACACAGAGAGACAAGAGTCTGGAAAGAGAGAGAGAGATGAGCTTGGCATCAACAGCAGGGTACGTAGCTCGGAGAGCAGCACAGAGGGAGAGGGTTCGGATCCTCTACAGGCGAGCCCTCAAGGACACTCTCAACTGGGCCGTTCATCGCCATCTCTTCTATCAAGATGTATTCCCTCCGATCGATCTCATAAAAAATGCTCAATTTTTCATTCATTTATTTCAATCTCATTTCAATTTGTGAATTTTGAAAATTCTCTCTCTCTCTCTCTCTCAGGCTTCGGAGCTCCGAGAACGTTTCGAAGTCCACAAACACGTGGTTCGTTTTCTCTCTTTTCTCGCTTCTATTTTTAATATCTGAATCAATTTCTATTTTTTCGATTAGGAATTCGATATTTTTAGCTCATAATGTAGTACTACATTTGCTCTTAAAAAAAGGCCAAAATTATAGCCGAAAAACAAAGAATACGAAATTGTATAATTAATTAACGGGAACTTATGTGTGTAAATTTAGTTTTCGCTCTGATTTAATTATTTAATTATAAATTAAATACTGTATTGGCCTAATTGGAGATTTAGAAGATTCTGCATTGTACTAAAATTTGGTTAATAGATTTATTTTGGGTAATTTGGGACTGTGGCTTGATTGTTGTTGTTGGAGCAAATGTATGTATAGATTGTATTAATTGACAAGTTACACACGCACCCAGTGGGTCTTGAACACGTGATCATGTTTGTTAATCCCATTATTGTGGGTGGAAAAGGTTTCATTTGAGGTTTCTTTTTTGTTTGAAATTTATTGGGAATCGCCCGGAAAAGTAAATAAGTGGGCACATTTGGAATTGGTTATAATCTGTGTGATAGTGTCAGTTTACCAATCTTTTGATGAACTTGTTGTTATTTAGTTGATTAGCCCGTCAGGGGTGAATGTCCCCGAATTACTTTGAGACTGGTTTCTCGTGAGTAAGGTTAGTTGCTAGTAGGTTTTATAGACCAAAAGCGTGTTGTTTACGGTTTAAAATATAAAGTCACTGCCTTTTTTATTATAAGTTCCGGCTACAAGAAGAGGGGGAATTGAAGATTCTAACTATGGACCTCCATTTCATGAAATTTCTCATCTGTCTTATGACTGTAAATATTGAAGTGAGAAGCTCATTTTTGATTCGATGTATTACATTAATGTTGGTTGATAATCATAAAATAATGCGATAGCAATTGTGAAAAAATCCTATAAGAATAAAAACTATATGACGTTCTCTTTCCGTTTCATTTCAAGTGTGTATAATTTGAACTAAAACGGTAATGTGAGCTAGGCAACATCTCTTGCTCACAGTATATACAATAGTTAGTTAATTTTTCAGATCCTACTGTTGTTTTTATATGAATATAGAACACATAGACAACTGCGCAAGTTTGCATGATACACTAATGTGTATTATGTGAAGCAATGGTCTGTTATAAACTGTATAAATGATGACAGTTGTAATAACACTAGTAATATGATGATGATGATGATGACAAGTTCCATTACTCTATTCAAATATTGGGAGTTGTCAACACATCTTTGTTACTTAACTATGTTCCTTATGTTGCTACTCTGTCTGTTGATATTTATTTTTTTATTTTGGTG
Organism: Quercus suber; assembly: GCF_002906115.3. Classification (NCBI taxonomy): domain Eukaryota; kingdom Viridiplantae; phylum Streptophyta; class Magnoliopsida; order Fagales; family Fagaceae; genus Quercus; species Quercus suber. The sequence continues at coordinate 161,494 of NW_027070211.1, forward strand.
GTGGATTCACAGGAAGACCCTGACACAATTGATAGAATGATAGAAGATGGTGAAGCACAGTACAATAAGTGGCGACACCCTGATCCTTACATTGGTAAGCGGTACAGTGGAAGCTCCAGGATTTAAATTTCCTGTAGGGCACAGTTTGTTGGTGTTTGTAATGGAGAATTTGAGGTTAAAAATACAGGAACTTGAACTTTCGAACCTGATTGAGAGATCATGAGCGTTTTGTTCTGGCATGTTGACCATACTTTTTAAAAGATCCAAAAGTTATGGACAAAATAGGAAGTCTGTGTGTCATATGCTTTCGATTCTAACATGTATAACAAGTTTATGATCCTTGTAAAAATGGAGTTCATATAATGTTAGTGACATTAGACAAATTTACATGCTTTGACATGATGATTAAGGCATTTGCAAATATTTATTAAAATCTGTTATGTTATATACAGACTGTTTTGGTTTTGCTCTTATTCCTATTATATGGACTCAGTTAATCTATGTGATTTTGAAAATACTCTCAAGTGGTGCTAATCTTTATACTTTTAAGTCTACCCATTCAGTTTGCAGCTCACTTATTTCTATTTTCATTTTTATTTTCCTTCTTTATGTACAGTCCCTTGGGCTCCTGGTGGTTCCAAGTTCACTCGAAATCCAACTCCTCCATCTGGGGTAAGTTATCAAGATAATTCATTATTTGGTTTATCATTGTGTTTTCCTGCATCTTCTCACTAGTTTTTATTTTGTCATTTCATGGACATGATATAGAATCAGTTCCTTATTCGCTTGTTACATTATGTGTTGTATGACTTGCATTCTTGTTACTAAGTATGCACATAACATCTGATATATTTATTATGTGATAAATTTGACCCTGGTAATTATAAGGTCCAAAAGAAGCAAATTAACATCACTTAGAGCTTGTTTGGATGAAGAGAGTTTTGAGTGATATCACTCAGTTTTCTGTTTTCATCATCCAAAACGTGTGGGTCCCACCTGTTTACAAAACTCAGCACTTGTTTGGATTAATTTTGAGTCACCATTTTCATCACTCTGTCACTTAGGAAAATGGATATGAGTGACCAAAACAGAGTTCACCTGTTTTCAAAACTCAAAAACTGAGTTCAGTGGCAAGCCGGTAAATTTAATGAAGTTGTGGGCCCCTTCGCCAGTGCATTGTCACATCCGGAACAGCTTTGAGTTATTACCGTTGGAGCTCCTCTGTTTCATTTTCACTTCCCTCTTCATCCCCAGCGAGCTAGCTCCACCACCGAACCCAACAACCCCAAACCCATCAACACCAAATCAGCCAAACACAAACCCAGCAACCCCAAACCCAGCCAACTCCATCAGCACAACCACCCACCACCCACTGCCGCAACCACAACCAGCCCACCACGACTCAAATTAAAATAAAATAAAATAATTATCACCACCACAAACCCACCTCAACAACAGTCATCCACAACACCCATCACAGGCCACAACCAACACATCACAGGCCACAACCCACAAGCCACAACTAGCCACAAACTGATCTGACCCATAAAACCCAGCAAACCGACGGTGAGTGGAGGAAGAGTGGAGCAACCCGATCTGACCCACACGAAACCCAGCAAACCGATCTGACCCATAAAACCCAGCAAACCGATCTATACCCACACACCAACACGCTGATCTAAAAAAAAAAAAAAAGAAACAAAAGGAACGAAAGAAAATTAGAGGGAGAAGAGTACAGGGGAGATCAACGGCAAGTGGAGGAAGAGATGGCCGGAGTTGGACAGTCCTGAAGAGGCGAGGGAGCTTCTCATTTCTTTGTTCCTTCTGATTTGAGGAATGTGGGAGAGAGAAGTGGTGGATTCAATGAGTGAAAGAAAGGAGTGGAGCGAAATTTTTAGGTCTCAGGGAGAGTAAAGGCAGAGAAGTGAAGATAGGAAAGAAGAAAAAGAAGAGGAGAGAGAACTTATGCAAGTAGGCAACTATATCCGTCTAACCCAGTACAGTAAATGGGTCCCACCATTATTGCAAAATTTTGAGTTACATAGAACAAGAAATTAATCCAAACATGTTTTTATTTTGAGTGAGTGAAAAAATAGAGTTTGAGTGATGAGTGATGGGTGATGAAAACTGAGTGATGGGTGATGAAAACTGAGTGACCATTTTTTTTAAACCAAACAAGCCCTTAATCATCCAAACTGTGGTTAAAATTGACACTTTTTTTTTTAAATGTTTCTATGTGTGCGTGATATGTCATGTGAATGGGAGAATTAGGAATACATAATTTATGGAAATGGGTACCTATTCTTAAACTTGGGCATTCTCCCCCACCCCCATAACACCCCCCCCCCCTTTTTTTTTTCTCTCCCTGGTCTTTTTCTTTTGCTGAAAAACATTGGCGTGTTTTCTACCTATGTTGATTGTGCAACTAAACTTGGGCATTCTCCCCCACCCCCATAACACCCCCCCCCCCTTTTTTTTTTCTCTCCCTGGTCTTTTTCTTTTGCTGAAAAACATTGGCGTGTTTTCTACCTATGTTGATTGTGCAACTGTGGGCATATAAAATGCTATTCATTCACTTGGGCGATTTCTTATATATGAGTGTTTCTTCCTCTGCCTCATACATGGCATTCCAATACTGGAATGTACAGTACAAGAACATTTGGAAAGGAAAGAGGGAAGTTCATTGTGTTTCAGAAAAGGGTTGTGCTTTTCATGCATTGTTTTAACTATTTACCTTTGAATGATGTTCCATAATTGCTCAGTTTGTAAAGTATAGTGTTAGTACCACGTATTGGTAGATATTTCGGAGCATTCAGTAGCCTCTAGACTTCACCAGAGTTGCAAGTTGAGCAATGTGATATGTATTTGTTTCTGATTTAGTTTGTGATATTTTGTTGTTCATGCAGATTGAGATAGTGTACAACTTTGGTCGGGAAGATCATCTAGAAAATTAGAACCTGCATCCTTTTTTCAGCAAAAATAAAGGTTGGTTATTCGATTAGTTCCCTGACGTATTTTTTGCTGCAGTTTTTCTTAGTTTAGGATTGAGTTTGTAAGTTAGTTAGCTTTTGGAACCGCCTAAGTGTGTAGTGAATTATTGATGTTTTACAAATATGAATGCTGGCATCATTTCCAGAGACTTAAATGAACATGAAAACAAAAGCAATGAATTTTAGGTCAACATGGATCAAGTTCTTTGAGGTAGCATTAGGGATGATTGATGTTGATTTGTTGGGAAAAAATAACATGTAAGATATATATATATATATATATAATGTAAGATATGCAATGTGTGTTCAATACCCTCAAGAATTTATGTTAGCTCAACTGGTAACTTCTCGTCATCTAATAAGGGACTTAGGTTCGAATTTTGTTTTACACCAAAAGCAATTGGTGTTTTGACTTGATTTTAAAGAGGAGACACCATTGGTACAAATCCTATCGTATATTTGAAATGAATGTTAGCAATGTGTTCCATGAGCCGGCACACACACATAAGCACATCTTATTTTGTATCACACATGATGGTCTAATGGAACTATGGAGTATTGAAGCACTCTCTCTCTCTCTCTCTCTCTCTTCTTTGCATAAGATTTTTTGTATTGATGTTGGCTTTGTGATTTCATTACTGATGCAGATTGAGATTATCAATGACGATGATGATGATCAATGCTGGTATCTTTGATGTATTTCTATTTGATGCCAAATGGAGTCTTTGAACCTTGTATGCTTTGAGATGTTCAGTTGATCATTTATGTGTATTTGGTTTTCCATTGAATGGATTGTTGAAAGAACCAAAATGCTAGCTTAACATGCTACATAATTTCAAGTTCAATTCTGTCCAATCTGTCTTCTTCCCTCCGAAGGAAAGATTTTTGCGGCCCAGGTGGGCAACTATGCAATATTGATGAAGGTCTATACCACCATGATGAGGAAAACCTTTTGTCATTGACCTTGAACCCGAAGCAAAAGAAGCGCTTAAATTATTTATTTGATCAAATCAAACTTCCACATGGTCAACGCAGTTTGTTATGAAGCATATTTGATACTGTTTCGGGATTACATACTAGAAAACACCCAAGCAAGAACAACAATAAAAATTTGTGGAGAGATATAAATAATATTTAATTAAAAAGATATATAAAGGATAAAATATAAAATTTGGCAATCACATAAATTGAACTATAAAACACAAAGCATTAAATAAAAAACAGTAATGAATTTGATTTTTTTTTTTAAAAAATTTATTTGTTGAGAAAGTAATGAATTTTAAATATGGAATGTTATTAATTTATTATTGTACTTTAAAACACTTCCATTAGATATTTGAGATTCAAGCCGGCAGAAATCTAGATTGAAGGTTACAAAGAGATGAGAGACGGAGAAAAGTGGTCGTGCTTCTTCTATTAAGAAGTGCAACTCTTATAGAAGTTTAATTTGTTGAAATTTTATTTTTTTGTCTCCATTACCTATGATTGATTTGATGACTCTTTTGTTATCATTATTTTGTCTTGACTTTTTTGTTATCATTATTTTGTCTTTCATTTTCTTTAATTATGAAAGCTTTGATTTTCTTTTAATCATGAAAGCTATTAGGGGATATTTTTTAATCACTTCTGAATTTGGATGATGATGAATGCTTTTCTATTTATTTATTTCATTTTAAACTTTTTTTTTAATTTTATTAAGAAATTAATATATACACACACACATAGCAATTAACTAGTTATGATTAATAAAAAATAGAAAGTTGAATAAAAAAAAAAGGAGAAAACGGATTTGTATTCTTTTGGATGGATGTTTTGTTTTTGTTGATTTCATTTTCTTTAATTATGAAAGCTTTGATTTTCTTTTAATCATGAAAGCTATTAGGGGATATTTTTTAATCACTTCTGAATTTGGATGATGATGAATGCTTTTCTATTTATTTATTTCATTTTAAACTTTTTTTTTAATTTTATTAAGAAATTAATATATACACACACACATAGCAATTAACTAGTTATGATTAATAAAAAATAGAAAGTTGAATAAAAAAAAAAGGAGAAAACGGATTTGTATTCTTTTGGATGGATGTTTTGTTTTTGTTGATTTCATTTTCTTTAATTATGAAAGCTTTGATTTTCTTTTAATCATGAAAGCTATTAGGGGATATTTTTTAATCACTTCTGAATTTGGATGATGATGAATGCTTTTCTATTTATTTATTTCATTTTAAACTTTTTATTTTATTTTATTAAGAAATTAATATATATATATACACACACACATAGCAATTAACAAGTTATGATTGATAAAAAATAGAAAGTTGAATAAAAAAAAGGAGATAACGGATTTGTATTCTTTTGGATGGATGTTTTGTTTTTGTTGATTGCATTTTGTACTTTGCTAGATTCTCTTTCTTTTTTATATTTTTGAAATGCACACTTTATAAATTCGTTAATATCTTTTTTTAATAAAGTAAATCGTTTTTGATTCTTGAATAATCCACATTTCTTCTGCATTTGATTGAAATAAATATCATATATATATATATATATTATATTGAAAATAGAAGCTCATAACTTCAGCTTAATAATAATAATAATAATAATAATCATAATAATAATAACAATAAAAAGAAATTTAGAGTTTAAGCCTTATAAATTGTAATCACGTGAGGGATGGATAAAGATTAGAATTTGACAATTGACATATAAAAAGTTAAATTATTTAATTTACTGTTAAACACACTACATTTATTTATTTATTTATTTTTATCTATTCCTCCTATGCACATACAGAATTAAGAAAGTTACTGGCTCCCTCAATCTCAACTTTCACCAATCTCTCTCTCTTCCCTCTCAAGTCTAAATTTTGAACTTACTTTTAGAGTTACATAGCCTGGAAACTAAGAAACCATTGAAGAAGAAGGGGCAAACCCACGAAAACCATTGATGAGGAAGAAAAAGATCAAGTATGGTGGTGTTGCCGTGTTGGCAGTTTGAGATATATATATATATATATATTTTTTTTTTTTTAAAATGATGAGAAATGAAGATTTGAATCTAAGTTCTCTCATGAGAGAGACCAATCAATACCACTGAATCACAAGACTCCTATAGCAAAACAAGTTGTAATTTATAAAATTGAAGATTGAGTCGTGTTTGATAGTAATTTAGTCGATTTGAGGTGACTAGGGAAAATATAATTTTTGGGATTAATTCTCTTCTTTAACTTTCATTATTCATCTTAAATACAATAGGAATTAAGGCCAATGATAACAATTACATTTGAAAAACAAACTAAGATAATACCTATCACTAATACTAAAATCTAGCAAGCAATTCTTATTGAGATAACTTTTATCACTAAGCCTAATTTATCTAACCCATCATCCCTGGTCATAATAGAATATGACCAAATTTTTTTGAGAAAAAAAAAATATAACCCAATTTTTTTGATTGATGTTTGGAAGAAGAGAAACCAGGAATTAAAGAATAAAGAACAGGAAAACAATATGTTCTAAATTTGTTGGGTCATGACTCACTCCAGAGAGAGAGAGAGAGTGAACCACACGCTAAAGATGAGTGCAAGCGACGTATCACATATCAACCTCAATTGGTACTAGGGGTGGCAAATGGGCAGGTTTGGGTGGGTTTGGGGTGGGCATAATTAGGTTGGGTATATAAAACTCATTTACCCATTTAAAACCCATTTAACTAATTCCTTATAACCCAAATCCAACTCAACCCAATTATTATGGGTAAACCCCAACCCACCCAATTATCAAAATTATCAAAATGCCACTAAAGTGAAAATGACCAAAGTACTCGAAAATCTTCAAAAATGACCAAAATGCCCCCAAAACCTGAAAATTACCAAAATACCCCCAAAACTAAAAAAAAACCAAAATACCTCCAAAATCCAGAAAATGACCAAAATACCCCAAAAACCCAAAAAATGACCAAAATAACCCTGAAAGCCAAAAATTACCAAAATACCCCCTAGAACCTAAAAAATGACCAAAATACCCCTGAAACCTAAAAGATTACCAAAATACCCTCAAAACCCAAAAAATGACCAAAATACCCCCCGAGAACCTAAAAAATGACCAAAATACTCTGAAACCTAAAAATTACCAAAATACCCCCAAAACCCATAAAATTACCAAAATATCCCCAAAACCAAAAAATGACGAAAATACCCCCGAAACCTAAAAATTACCAAAATATCTCTAGAATCCAAAAAATGACCAAAATACCCTTGAAATCTAAAAATGATCAAAATACCCCCCAAAACCCAAAAAATAACCAAAATACCCCTGAAACCCAAAAAATGACCAAAATACCCCATAAACCTAAAAATGACCAAAATACCCCATAAACCCAAAAAAAAGTCCAAAATACCTCCAAAACCTAAAAAATTACTAAAATACCTCTGAAACCTAAAAAATGGCCAAAATGACCTCGAAACCTAAAAATTGACCAAAATAACCCTGAAAACTAAAAATGACCAAAATACTCCCGAAACTTCAAAAATGGGCAAAATAACCACGACGTCTAAAAAATGACCAAAATAACCTAAAAACCTAAAAATGACCAAAATACCCCCAAAACCTAAAAATGACCAAAATACCCCATAAACCCAAAAAATGTCCAAATTGCAAACCATAAATCTAATAATAAATTATATCTCGGCTTTGCTTGTACTTTTTTTTTATTATCTCTTTGAGTATTCTTAACGAAAATATCACTATCTGAACAATGAAGCAGAAAGGGAGATGACAATCCGTGAAGTTATTGTCTGTCTTTTTGTGGACGTGATCATAGTCTTCATGCTATTGTGGATCATTTTCACTGCACTTGGACTTACATTGGAACCTATAGGAGACGGCCAATACTCTATACACCATTACCTAATAAAAAGCGTCGTTGGAAATGTCACAGCGCTCATCGGTTTCTGCTATTTTGCGTTTGGGGTGGGAATAGCAGTAGAACTGTCTTGCATGTTGCAGCCGAAAGAGAAAAAGGGAAGCAGCATTCATGAAGAACACAACACAAATCTTGAGTGTCTTGTTTGATGTTTCTCAGGAAAAAGTTTGACATTACAAATTTGTACTGCATATTGTATTAATGAACTATTTCCTTCTTATTCAAATACTAAATTATGACTTCACTCTTCAGGCCATGCACAAGGTCAATCCATGGTTTGGGAAACTATCTTGCTTTAAAAAATTCGAGATTTGTTTGGGAACCTCTTCCTATTTTATGATCAAATGTATTAGCTTCCTATTTTATGATCAAATGAATTACTTGCCAAATCACTGTTACAAGTTTGGAGCAAATTCATACATAAAATAGCTCTCTATGTCAAGCTAGCACATATGGTAGCTTTCAATATTGTCCTCCCAAGATTCAGTGACATCCGCTGATCACTGACGACTAAGGGTTGTTCTCTCATGCAGAGATTCAATAGAAAAGCATAGGTCACATCCTTATAATTACTTATATAACTCATTTCAACCTTAGTATGCACCCAAAGTAAGTCGAACACACACATACAATACAATCTAATCTAATCAAATCCAAATAAACCATGTTTCGCAAAAACAGTTACCGGTTTTTTAAAAACATGACATATTTCTTCTCCCCACATCTGATTTGGCTATGGCCAAGGAAGCTGAAGGAAACTGATGATTTCATTTACAATTGTTTAAACTAACTGCAACAAATAAATGTACAAAATTTCCCCAAAACAATGGGATAAAAAGACTCACTAGTTTATAATACATGTCAAATTTCTTCGCAACCAAAAAGAGCATCAAGGGAATCACTTAAAAAATAAAGCATAATTTAGTTCAACAAAAGATAACCCAAAAACAAATAAGGAGTCAGCAACATGTGAGAAAGAAATTGTTGAGAGAGAGAGAGAGAGAGAGAGAGAGAGATGAGCTTGAAAGGGGCCTAGGAGTGGACTTGAGGACCTCAAACCCATCCTTAAGAATGTAATAATAACTTCACTATATACATAAATTTTGTAGCATGATAATCTATTTAGACCAAAACCCCCTAACTGTACTTTGTTTGCATTTGCCCATCCCCACCCCAATCCGAATGTGAGTAACTGTGTATATAAATATTTAGAATATTTGTATATATAATTCTAATTTTTTTTTTTTAATATCTATGCCAATTATAATTTGTTTTATTAATACATATCATATTATCATCCCTTAAACATATTCTCTCCCTTAGTACCCCATTGTTGCCCTTTCTTTTTCTATTGTCTCTATTTCTTCTTGTTCTAGCTACCTCTTTAGAGAAGGCAAAATACCTTTGCTATTTCCCATGGAGAAGTGGACCAAGACCACCAAATAATCTATATCTATATATTACTAAGGGCGAGTTTGGTTCAGCTTTTTGAAACTGGGCTTTTTGAAAATGGGTTTTCAAAAAGTGCGGTATGAAACTGGACTTTTTGAAAAAGCTAAGTGTTTAGTAAAAGCTATTAAAAGTGGTGGTTTGAGTGGTAAATTACCAAAAAGGACAAAATGTGTATATATCTATACTATTATTTAAGGGGTTTTTTCTGTTTGGATTCCTCAATTTTGATGCTTAAAATACACTCATCATACCCACTTATAAATTTTTAACTAACGAGGATAAATATATAAATTAAAACTCTTATACTTTAAGACCCACAAATTCACGTACGCTTTGCCAGTTTCTCTCATTCTTCTTCAAATTGAAAACATTCAGTTTAGCTCTACATCTTCTTCTTTCTTCTTCTTCTACTTTTAGATTTGGTTTCTAAACAATTTAAACGGACTTTATCAAAGGCTCCAACGGCTTTTTAGATTCTATTTTTGCAAGTTCCTCTTTATTTATTTATTTATTATTTGTTTATCATTGACTTTCTTTGAGTTCTTACCTGCCATGGCTACCAAGTACTTACCCATGAGTGAATGTGATTAGGGATTCAAAGGTGTTTGATGGTTGCTTATCACCTGTGGGCTGTGCTTGACATAGAAATTTCAAACAAGAGAGTTTGTGCTTCAACTAGCTTTTTGAGAAAGGATATTGGTAAGACTCTTTCTTTTTCTTTTTGCAAACTCTATTTTGGTTTTTTTTTTTTTATAAAAAAAAAAAAAAAGAATTTACGCTTTTAAAAAAAAGCTTTTTAGGGTAGGAATTTAAGGTTTTTTTTTTTTTTTTCTAAATCTCTTCTTCCCTATTTGAAAAGTATTTAATTTCTATTTACATTTAGTTACTCCTTAATCCTTCCTCTTTTTTCTTTTTTTTTTCCTTTTATATAACTCAAATTCTCTTAATTGTTCGGTTACTTCTTCTTTTTTTTTTAATCTTTTTTGTAGGGAAGTATGTTGGGTTACTTTAAAGAATAGAAAGAAAAAATATCAAAAAAAAAAAAAATCTCATATCAAAATCACGGTTTTTTTTTTTTTTTTTCACGTTTAGACTTCCTTTTATTATTATTATTATTATTTTTTTATAAATACTTTCAACACTAGAAATCATTAAATTTAGCTTTCTTTTTTCAGTTTCTTTTCACGTTCTATTTCATTTTTTTTTTTAAATATTTTTCATCACACTCCTAGATATTTTTGTGATTGAAAAATGTAGTAATCCCAAATTATAATAAATGCTCTAAATTAACCCTTATTCAAAAAATAGAAGAGCCTTTGAGCACGCACGTGAGCACATGCTCAGAGGCTAGTAGACAACAAAAATACTATCAAAACCACTAAAATTGTCAAAATATCTTTAATTTGTTGAAATGCTATTACAATTATAAAATGACCAAAATAACTTTATAATCATCTATTAAAATTACCAAATACCCGTAGAACGTAAAAATGACTTAAATATCCTTAAAATCTATCAAATGACTAAAATACTTGAAACCTAAAATGACCAAAATACCCCTCCAGATCTTCAAAATAACCAAAATACCCCTAACCTTAGAAAATGATTTAAATGACCCTAAAACCTAAAAAATGACTAAAATACCCTTCAAACCTAAATAAATTAACAAAATACCTCTGAAACTTTAAAATGACTGAAATACCCCTAAAACTTAAAAAATGATTGCAATATCCTTAAAACCTAAAAAAATGATTAAAATACTTTTGAAACCTAAAAAAATGATGGAAAGATCCTTAGAATGAAAAATCAACCGAAATACTCTTATAACCTACAAAATGATAAAAATAAATCTCGAAACCTAAAAAATGACTAAAATACCCTTAAAACCAAAAAATGGCAGAAGTAACCTAAAACCTAAAAAATATCCAAAATAATCTCGAAACTTGTAAAATGACCAAAATACCTTGAAAACTCTAAAATGATCAAAATATACTAAAATCTCAAAATTGACCCAAATACCTCAAAATGACCAAAAATACCCCTCAAACCTCTAAAGTGACCAAAATACATTGAAACCTCAAAACTGAGCAAAATAGCCTTGAAACCTCAAAACGACCAAAATAACCTCCTAAATATCTAAAATGACCAAAAATACCTGAAACCTCTAAAATGATCACAGTCAATTTCGAATTATTTTTGGTCATTTGGAGTGTATTTTAATTATTTTGGAGGTTCCAAAGGTATTTTGGTTTTTTTAGTTCTTTTGGGGTATTTTAGAGTTGAGTGGTTTTGGTAAATGATACTTAGATTGTTTTTGGGTCTAATTGGGTACTTATTTAAAACCCAATTAACATAAATGTTAATTATGTTTAAATTGGGTGGGTTTGGATCTTATTTGAGTCAGTGGGTAAATAGGTTTAGGTTGATTTTGCCACCCCTACTAAGCATATGTATTTAAGAACTAAAATTTCAAATGGGCTAAGTACTTGCCTAGTATATATATAAAGGAGTTTATTTCATACTTAGTATCAACTTCTTCTTAATAATAATAATAATTACTTCATGTTAATAATAAATGAATCTCTTAATAAAAGATTTTGTAAAAAAGTATTTGGCTTTAGTATTTCTCTTTTCAAAAAATATTATGTCCACAATATTTTCACAATATTGTGAAATGGTGTTGCTCAAATATATTCTATTCTTTTAATATATTTATCGGCACCTTGCCCCCACACCCAACCCAACCCATTTCCCTTTGTTTAATTAATTAATTAATTTATTTTTCCTCAGCCACAAGAGCCAACCCTTCACCTTTTGTCTTCTTTCTTTTTCTCCTTTCTCTGCTTTCCTCCACACATTTAGCCATACAGCCCACACCCACGTACCTCTTCACCTTGATCTTCTATATTCTTTTATTTTATCAAAAACTCTACCGAATTCAAAAGGTTTTTTTTGAGATTAGATATGTAAGGCATAAATTTAAAAAAAAAAAAAATAGAGAAGAGAAGAAGAAGAAGCAACACAGAAAAAGAAAAAGAAGAAGAAGATGAGACAACATAGAGGAGTAGAAAAAACCATGGGCAATTTAGGAAAAAGAGAAACCCACCAACGGTAATATTTTTGTTTTGAGAAAACGCGTTTCTACGTTTTGCAACTACAGCTCAAAGATGCCGTGCCAAAACGTAGAGAACGCACTTTGGCCTTCACATTTCAAAACACAGCTTTTTAGAAAAAAACTGCATTTAAAACCTTACCAAATGCAAATATTATTTTTTAGGTTTCAAAAAGCGCTTTTTGCCAGAGGAAAGTGCAAACAAACAGGCACTAAAAGCTGAAGCATGACATTTGTTGCTGCTGAGCTCTTATTGCATCACCTCATCGCCACGTCATTTACCACATAATTATTATTTATTATTTATTCTTTTTTTTTTTTTTACAAAAATTGTGTTTTAAGTTATTATTATTATTTTGCTCTTTGATTGTTAAATTTTATCCGATTACATTATAAAAAAAAATTAAAGATAGTAGATAAAAATAAAATAGTATTCTATTACATAGCATAATTTGGATAATTTAGTATTTATTGTTATATCTTTTAATTTTTCTTATTTTTTTCTTCTCTTCTATTTTACTCAATATTGAAATTCAACCACATCCTCCTTATCATTAAATTATTTATATTTTCTCTCTCTTTTTGTTTTAAAAAATAAAAAGGTAATATTTTAATTAAATTCAAATAAAAGAAAATTGTGCTCATCAAATTGAACTCATTTTTTTTTTTTAACATTTACACTTTCTCCAACCTTTCTCATTCTCTTTACTTTTTCATCTCCCCAAATAGTCTACCTTGATATCACTCCTCCTCTTTCCTTTTATCTTCCTTTATTTTGTTTCTTTTTATTATCATCCTCTTAGTATAAATTTGTCATTCACTCTTCACAAAAAAGTGGTTATTTTTCACTCTTTCTCCCACAATTTTTTGGTGGATTTTTTTTTTCTTGCATCTCTATTTTAGCTTGATAAAGTTTTATATTCTTTAGAACTCTATTTTGGTTGATGGGATTAAGTTTTGTGTTTTAAGTTTTTTTTTTAATTATTTTTTTATGACTTTGATTGTTAAATATTATCATATTGCATTATAAATAATTAAAAATAGTATATAAGAATGTACTATTATTATATTACATAGAATTATTTGGATAAGTTAGTGTTTATTGTTATGTATTCATTTTTATTTTTATTCTCATATCATTTTATTTAACATTTAAATTCAGCCATATCCCCCATATATATCATTAAATTATTTATATTTCCACTCCTTTTTTATTTTAAAAATTTTAAAATATAATATTTTGCCTAAATTAAATAAATAAAGTTGTCTATATTAAATGATGTAATGCTAGGAAAACACTCATTCTTACACCCAATGCATCAAAGGAAGAATGAAATACAAAACAAATCAAGTTAGAAACACTAAATTAAAAAAAAAAAAAAAACTAATAATGCATATTTAATGTCATAGAATCATCATCAAATTTTGGAAAACAATAGGTTGCCAGTGGAGAGAGAGAGAGAGATGGTATAGAAAAAAACCAATACAAAGTAATAAAGAGTAGATAAAGGAAAAAAACCAAACATCAATTAGTAATCGTTGATTGGAAAACAAAGAGGTTGTAAGGAGAAGTAAAAAATAAAATAGAGATTATCGTGTAAGGAACATTAAAAACTTTACAGTGTAGTAACATAAACCGTTAAATTCACTTAAAAAATTAAATCAACAATCAACAATTAAATACGATCATAGTACTAAATTTAAATTTAAAACTAATCAAACTCTAACTATGGAAACCATATTAATCATAACTAAAAAAGAGATGTTCTCTAATAGTAGTAGAAATTACATAAGAAATAAAGTTAGAAAATTTAAAAATCCATTTTTTGACATTTCATTTAACCTTATTTATAATATATATATATATATATATATAATTTTCATACAATATTACTTTTGAAAATCTAATGAACAATGCTACCTCTCATTTATCGTCTTTATTATACAAATCATCAGTTAATAAATATATGATTATGGTAAGAAGCATTACAAATAAGATCACTAAAAATATATATATATATATATATATATATATATATAAAATTAATTAGCCACTATCATTATGAAGTAGTAGTCTATATTTTTATGCATCCAAAAAAGTGGAATATATAGAGTTTTCTTTTCTTAAAGGTATGTGTAAAGATTCACTATATGTGTGTGTGTGTGTGTGTGTGTATAAAGGTAGAAAAAGGTATATTTAAGGTTTTTATTAACTTAAAAACTAATGAAAAACCAATGATTAATAACTAAAATAATATTATTAATAAAATATTTAATGAGACAATCCTAAAAAAATTATCACGTGCAATGCACAGATATGCGACTAGTTTATAAATAATTGCTCATCGTCTATTTTATGTGGCAGGAATGGGCAATGCCCAAGCATGGGCGAAGGTCAAATATATTCCCCCAATTTACCCCGATGAAAACACCTTTACCACCTCCGTTTTGAGCAGATCCTCCTGAAGAAGATGAGGAGGAGGAAGAACAAAAATAAGATTTTGAACAGGAAGAGTCAAATGAGCCAATAATGCAATACCAATTTAACTAGAAGTTTCTTAATCCTTGGTGGCAACCGCTTATCCCAATGAAAACACCTATTCCACCTATGTTTTCAACAGATCCTTTTGAATAAAATGAGGAAGAGGAAGAACAGTGAGAAGATTTTGAAAAGGAAGAGTCAGACGAGCCAAAAAGGCAATACTGGATTAGAAAGGAATTCCCAAGTGCCAAGCATAGTTCTTAGAACTAGACTGAACTGGGAGGTGGGATAGTGAAAACCGTGAACCGTGATGAAAATCGGTTTTTTAAGCATAAAGAACCGGGCATATGTGGCAATTCCGTGAACCTCTAAAACCGGGGTTGGACCGTATGAACCGGTCAAGAACCGTGCGGTCCAACCCCTTAGCAATTTTTTTTATAATAAAAACAACTTAACGCAATTTTATTCTACTTAATTAAATTATCCATCTCATACAAGGAATAAAAAAAATTATAATTAAAATCCTTCAAAGATATTCAACTTTACTTCAAAAATTAATTATAAATTTTAATGTTTTCATGGTTATTATTTTATTTTATTAACTTTCTTATTTAATTATTAAATATATGCTTGAAAATTATTAAATTTCCCTCACATATATAGATATATTAGTCAATTTTGCTAGTTTTATAAATTTAATATCTATATTTAGGCTTTAATTAATTATTAAATTAATTATGACATCATCATGGTTCGACCCCGGTTTGACCTCGGTTCAACCTCAAAAACCTTGAACCTCTCCCTTTTACGGTTCAATGAACGGTTCGGGTCTGAAAACCTTGGTGCCAAGTGCCCATGCCCCATTTCCCCGCGGATTGTTAGAATTGAAAATTTTAGGTAGTATACTACTTACTTTCAAAAAATGATAATTGATTTGGATGATATTTACAATGGTCTTATTTGAAAATTTTTATTTCCTTCATCACCTAAAATGGTAGTCTCTTGGGGGATTGGACATATCTATAAAAATAATCAAATACTTGAAGAGGTTTAGACATATTCATTTCTTACAAAAAAAAGAAAAAGAAAAAAAAAAAAAAAAGACAGTTATTCAAAAGCTTTTGCTTTCCTAATTGGTAAAAAGATGAAGTAAAATATGTTGACCTTAATGCCATTAAAATATGCGCACTTGTTGGGTTATAGTCTTATAGAGTGTTAATTAGTTTAGAGAGATACTACGTCTACAATAATTTTACAACATTTTTATAACAAATCATAGATGGTTAGTTGTTATTGGTTCAAATTTGAAACTAATACTAAGATTAATTTTTTGCCCCAACAATGACAACCAGTAACAACCTGCCACTTAGGATTTGTTGTAAAAATGTTGTAAACATATCATTTCTCATTAGTTTATAAGTGAAAATACCATTTTGGTTCCTATATTTTAGGAACCATGTCAATTTGGTCTATGTTATTTTAAACTTGCAATCAATTTTTATTAGTGAGTTGGCGGTATGGACCAAATTAACTGCAAGTCAAAAATAACATGCACCAGATTAATTGCTATCAAAATGTATAAACCAAATTGATAATGTAAGGATCAAATTGATATTTTCGCCTTAGTTACATTTCGCTATGAAACTTCAAGATTGAGTAGCTCTTGATCTACAAATTAGGGAAGTGAACATCTTGATTTGTTCGTAATTTTTGCTTAATATGCTCTAGTGACTCATTACCACAAAGTTACTGAAAAGTTTAATAACAAAGGAAAAACCAACTCAATTGGGTTATAATATCAACTTTATCTCTTGAGTCATAATATCTTCAATAGAGATGTTCATGGTTCAAATCCCCATTCCCTCANTATCAATATCTCGGTTTTTTTTTTTTTTTTTTCACGTTTAGACTTCCTTTTATTATTATTATTATTATTTTTTTATAAATACTTTCAACACTAGAAATCATTAAATTTAGCTTTCTTTTTTCAGTTTCTTTTCACGTTCTATTTCATTTTTTTTTTTAAATATTTTTCATCACACTCCTAGATATTTTTGTGATTGAAAAATGTAGTAATCCCAAATTATAATAAATGCTCTAAATTAACCCTTATTCAAAAAATAGAAGAGCCTTTGAGCACGCACGTGAGCACATGCTCAGAGGCTAGTAGACAACAAAAATACTATCAAAACCACTAAAATTGTCAAAATATCTTTAATTTGTTGAAATGCTATTACAATTATAAAATGACCAAAATAACTTTATAATCATCTATTAAAATTACCAAATACCCGTAGAACGTAAAAATGACTTAAATATCCTTAAAATCTATCAAATGACTAAAATACTTGAAACCTAAAATGACCAAAATACCCCTCCAGATCTTCAAAATAACCAAAATACCCCTAACCTTAGAAAATGATTTAAATGACCCTAAAACCTAAAAAATGACTAAAATACCCTTCAAACCTAAATAAATTAACAAAATACCTCTGAAACTTTAAAATGACTGAAATACCCCTAAAACTTAAAAAATGATTGCAATATCCTTAAAACCTAAAAAAATGATTAAAATACTTTTGAAACCTAAAAAAATGATGGAAAGATCCTTAGAATGAAAAATCAACCGAAATACTCTTATAACCTACAAAATGATAAAAATAAATCTCGAAACCTAAAAAATGACTAAAATACCCTTAAAACCAAAAAATGGCAGAAGTAACCTAAAACCTAAAAAATATCCAAAATAATCTCGAAACTTGTAAAATGACCAAAATACCTTGAAAACTCTAAAATGATCAAAATATACTAAAATCTCAAAATTGACCCAAATACCTCAAAATGACCAAAAATACCCCTCAAACCTCTAAAGTGACCAAAATACATTGAAACCTCAAAACTGAGCAAAATAGCCTTGAAACCTCAAAACGACCAAAATAACCTCCTAAATATCTAAAATGACCAAAAATACCTGAAACCTCTAAAATGATCACAGTCAATTTCGAATTATTTTTGGTCATTTGGAGTGTATTTTAATTATTTTGGAGGTTCCAAAGGTATTTTGGTTTTTTTAGTTCTTTTGGGGTATTTTAGAGTTGAGTGGTTTTGGTAAATGATACTTAGATTGTTTTTGGGTCTAATTGGGTACTTATTTAAAACCCAATTAACATAAATGTTAATTATGTTTAAATTGGGTGGGTTTGGATCTTATTTGAGTCAGTGGGTAAATAGGTTTAGGTTGATTTTGCCACCCCTACTAAGCATATGTATTTAAGAACTAAAATTTCAAATGGGCTAAGTACTTGCCTAGTATATATATAAAGGAGTTTATTTCATACTTAGTATCAACTTCTTCTTAATAATAATAATAATTACTTCATGTTAATAATAAATGAATCTCTTAATAAAAGATTTTGTAAAAAAGTATTTGGCTTTAGTATTTCTCTTTTCAAAAAATATTATGTCCACAATATTTTCACAATATTGTGAAATGGTGTTGCTCAAATATATTCTATTCTTTTAATATATTTATCGGCACCTTGCCCCCACACCCAACCCAACCCATTTCCCTTTGTTTAATTAATTAATTAATTTATTTTTCCTCAGCCACAAGAGCCAACCCTTCACCTTTTGTCTTCTTTCTTTTTCTCCTTTCTCTGCTTTCCTCCACACATTTAGCCATACAGCCCACACCCACGTACCTCTTCACCTTGATCTTCTATATTCTTTTATTTTATCAAAAACTCTACCGAATTCAAAAGGTTTTTTTTGAGATTAGATATGTAAGGCATAAATTTAAAAAAAAAAAAAATAGAGAAGAGAAGAAGAAGAAGCAACACAGAAAAAGAAAAAGAAGAAGAAGATGAGACAACATAGAGGAGTAGAAAAAACCATGGGCAATTTAGGAAAAAGAGAAACCCACCAACGGTAATATTTTTGTTTTGAGAAAACGCGTTTCTACGTTTTGCAACTACAGCTCAAAGATGCCGTGCCAAAACGTAGAGAACGCACTTTGGCCTTCACATTTCAAAACACAGCTTTTTAGAAAAAAACTGCATTTAAAACCTTACCAAATGCAAATATTATTTTTTAGGTTTCAAAAAGCGCTTTTTGCCAGAGGAAAGTGCAAACAAACAGGCACTAAAAGCTGAAGCATGACATTTGTTGCTGCTGAGCTCTTATTGCATCACCTCATCGCCACGTCATTTACCACATAATTATTATTTATTATTTATTCTTTTTTTTTTTTTTACAAAAATTGTGTTTTAAGTTATTATTATTATTTTGCTCTTTGATTGTTAAATTTTATCCGATTACATTATAAAAAAAAATTAAAGATAGTAGATAAAAATAAAATAGTATTCTATTACATAGCATAATTTGGATAATTTAGTATTTATTGTTATATCTTTTAATTTTTCTTATTTTTTTCTTCTCTTCTATTTTACTCAATATTGAAATTCAACCACATCCTCCTTATCATTAAATTATTTATATTTTCTCTCTCTTTTTGTTTTAAAAAATAGTTATTGTGAAGGTGAAATTTCAGCATTCAAGATATCAATTGCATTTCTTTAATTACCACAATTGCACACCTGAAAGTAGAACATTATTTCTTAGCATAATTATGAACTAATTCCACAATTGACACACCTGAAAGAAGAACATTATTTTCAAGCCCGTATCTGATCTTATTGTATGATGTGTTTTCCTTTTATGATTTTCTTGCATTATTTTTGTAATACTTTTTAATTTTTATACCTCTCAACAGGATTAGACTTTATGATATTATGCAAGGGTTGCGCTTTCTAACATAGTTATTATATGCACTAGTCGCATACCTGCGCGTTATGCGTGATAATTTTTTTAAGATATTTTTCATTAAATATTATTATTACTATTTTAGTATAACTATTTGTTTTATTAGTTTTTTGAATGTTAATTTTAAATTACCAATATACCACCTTTTACTTACCTTTACACACACACACACACACACACACATATAGTGAATCTTTACACATACCTTTAAGAAACTCTTTCTCAAAAAAAAAACCTTTAAGACAACTCTATATATTCCACTTTTTTTGATGTGTAAAATTATAAACTACTACTCCATAATGATAGTGGCTAATTAATTTTATATTTTTTTTTAGTGATCTCATTTATAATGCTTCTTAACATTATCATATATTTACTAACTGATGATTTGCATAACAAAGACGATAAGAGATAGTCGATTGTACATTATTATTCGAAAGTAATAGTGTTCAAATTTATATATTATATAATATATATTATTATTGTTTAATATATTTAAATCAAATCTTTTCTATTTAAAGTTTATATTTTTAAGTGTAATTTTATTTAATTTTACTATTTTAATTTTTTATATAGAGTGAATTTCAAGGTTTATGTTACTACACTGTAAAGTTTTTAATTTCATCCACATGGTAATCTCTATTTTATTTTTACTTCTCCTTACAACCTCTTTTTTTCAATCAACGATTACTAATTGACGTTTGTTTTGTTTCTTTTATCTACTCTTTATTACTTTGATATGGTTTTTTTCTATACTTTCTCTCTCTCTCTCTCTCTCTCTCTCTCTCTCTCTCTCTCTCTCTCTCTCTCTCTCTCTCTTATGAACCTATCTTTTTCCAAAATTTGATGATGATTCTATGACATTAAATATGCATTATTAGTTTTTTTTTTTTTTTAATTTAGTGTTTCTAACTTGATTTGTTTTGTATTTCATTCTTCCTTTGATGCATTGGGTGTAAGAATGAGTGTTTTCCTAGCATTACATCATTTAATATAGACAACTTTATTTATTTAATTTAGGCAAAATATTATATTTTAAAATTTTTAAAATAAAAAAGGAGTGGAAATATAAATAATTTAATGATATATATGGGGATATGGCTGAATTTAAATGTTAAATAAAATGATATGAGAATAAAAATAAAAATGAATACATAACAATAAACACTAACTTATCCAAATAATTCTATGTAATATAATAATAGTACATTCTTATATACTATTTTTAATTATTTATAATGCAATATGATAATATTTAACAATCAAAGTCATAAAAAATAATTAAAAAAAAAACTTAAAACACAAAACTTAATCCCATCAACCAAAATAGAGTTCTAAAGAATATAAAACTTTATCAAGCTAAAATAGAGATGCAAGAAAAAAAAAATCCACCAAAAAATTGTGGGAGAAAGAGTGAAAAATAACCACTTTTTGTGAAGAGTGAATGACAAATTTATACTAAGAGGATGATAATAAAAAGAAACAAAATAAAGGAAGATAAAAGGAAAGAGGAGGAGTGATATCAAGGTAGACTATTTGGGGAGATGAAAAAGTAAAGAGAATGAGAAAGGTTGGAGAAAGTGTAAATGTTAAAAAAAAAAAATGAGTTCAATTTGATGAGCACAATTTTCTTTTATTTGAATTTAATTAAAATATTACCTTTTTATTTTTTAAAACAAAAAGAGAGAGAAAATATAAATAATTTAATGATAAGGAGGATGTGGTTGAATTTCAATATTGAGTAAAATAGAAGAGAAGAAAAAAATAAGAAAAATTAAAAGATATAACAATAAATACTAAATTATCCAAATTATGCTATGTAATAGAATACTATTTTATTTTTATCTACTATCTTTAATTTTTTTTTATAATGTAATCGGATAAAATTTAACAATCAAAGAGCAAAATAATAATAATAACTTAAAACACAATTTTTGTAAAAAAAAAAAAAAGAATAAATAATAAATAATAATTATGTGGTAAATGACGTGGCGATGAGGTGATGCAATAAGAGCTCAGCAGCAACAAATGTCATGCTTCAGCTTTTAGTGCCTGTTTGTTTGCACTTTCCTCTGGCAAAAAGCGCTTTTTGAAACCTAAAAAATAATATTTGCATTTGGTAAGGTTTTAAATGCAGTTTTTTTCTAAAAAGCTGTGTTTTGAAATGTGAAGGCCAAAGTGCGTTCTCTACGTTTTGGCACGGCATCTTTGAGCTGTAGTTGCAAAACGTAGAAACGCGTTTTCTCAAAACAAAAATATTACCGTTGGTGGGNGAGGCTTATTTTGTTTTTTGTGCCTCTCACGTGAGCCACATCTCCTCCCTTTCTGTTGTTTGTTTGTTTTTTTTTTTTTTTTTTTTTTTTTACATTAAGCCACTGAACATCTAAGCCACTAGTACATGAGCCACATCTCCCCCTTCTTTATTTTGTACATTATTATTATTATTATTATATGAGTTTCTATTATTATATAAAAAAGCATGCTTAGCAAAATATAAAATATATAAATAAAAATATTTTTAATAATTTTTTAATCGCCAAGTCTCACCGCACCCGCACTCACCTTTTCAAAAATTGCCGAGTCCCACACCCGTACCCGCACCCGCACCCGCACCCGAGTCCCGAAACGCACCCGGCCGGGCTTCATAGTTTCTAACAAACTATGCACCTAAGAGTTCTTTAGGTTCTAAAGAAGAAAGAGTACAGGAAAAAAAAAAAAAAACTGAACTTGATGACGTTCTGATCATACTCTTTATAAAACAAAATTTTAGTTGCTGAACTTGAAGGAAATCATTAACCACTTCCTTATAAACCTAAGAGTTCATTAGCATTTTTTTTTTTAATCTTTTCTTTCTTCTTACTCTAATTGATAATAAGGGTTTGATGCCCAAAGCATTTAAAAATCCTTTAAAAAAAAAAACAAAACAAAACTTATAAAAAAAAAAAAAAAAAAGAAACAGAACAGAATGGCAAAAAAGAGGAAGAAGAAGTCAAAGAAGCAGAAAAGAAGAAGAAGAAGAAGAAAGGGGTTAAGCTAACTAGCCGATTTCCTTTTTCCGGCCGAAATACACCGATATTCGGCCGATACGATCCCGCCATTTCGGCGGTTTCGGCCAATACGGCCCGAGTTCGGCCGATTTGAGTCGCGTCGGCTCGAGTAGGCCCATCCATGTGGCAGGACGCGGCTTGACGCGGCACGGACGCGCAGTCAACGGCGTCCCTCCCGCGTCGCCGCGTCCTGCTGAGTCCGACGCGGGTGCTTCCTTGGTTAGAAATTAGCCAATGACGGTATACCACAACACTCCTCTCATTTGGGAGAATTGTCTTTTATGGTTTTACCTATCAAAACTCTAAACCTTGCATACATAACACATTTTAATTCCTACTAAAACCATTTCTTCAGGAACCTAGTTCAAAGCTTGTTGTTGTTTCCAACCAACCCTAGGTGTGCGAAGAACTAAATGTCGCTTCTACCACTCACCTTTACCACTGCCGCTGCGTACACATCCATTCTCAAACCTATCAAATCAAACTTATCTACACATTATACCATACCATCTCCAACAACCCCATTAGAACTCTATTCCGACAAATCGATGCAAATTTCATAGTATTTATCAAAACATAGAATGTCTTCTCCGGTAATGTGGAAAACACCAGCCATGTGGTGGAGTGTGTTGAAGATATGGCAAAGTGGTACCATTTCCAAACAAATTCCAATAACCATGCAAATTACGAATTGCTGAGTCAATAATCGCAGTGGAAACCCCAAGAAAGAGATTATCGAGCTCCGAATCAATAATTTCATGATTAATTCCCCCTAAAACAAATCATTGTCATATTATACTAAAAATTGAAAAAATATAACATAACAAGGGTAAAGAAAAACATATAGTCTCCAAAAGATGTTCATGAACATTTCTGATGTAACGTGGCAGAGTACATCTATTCAGATGGTTAGAATATAGATTTCCATAATTCCCTGAGTTATGCAACGTATTATAAAAAGCACCCTAACCCTTTCCCTCTACAAATCTAGAAAGCATGGGTGCGGCTCCAAGGCCGCTGCACCCGCACTGGACACTCGACGACACGCTGATTCACACTCAACACATCGATTTGCGTTTTTTTTTCCTGATTTGCACCAATTTGGGCTAATTCATGCTGTTTCAGGCCAAGTCGCACTGGTTTGGGCCGATTTGCGCCGATTTAGGCCAAATCGCGCCAGTTCAGCATCAATTTAGGCCGAGTCACGCTGATTACAGTCAAAATTGGCCGAAATACATGTTAAAAAAAAAAAAAAAAACTTGAGTTGATTTCATATTTAGTTATTAACTTATTATATATTCATCAAATTATTTGTACGTTAAACAACTTAAATTGAAATTATTGAATTATTTGTAGCTATTATTGCTCTTAAATTGCTATATATTTACCATTATATGAAAAAAAAATTAATAATTTGTAAAAAAAAAATTTAATAATTTATTAGTAAACGTATCTCGTCGCACTTGTACCCTACTTTTACAAAAAATACCGAGTCCCGCACCCGCACCCGCACCGAAACCCAAATCCACACCTGTGCTTCATAGTTACAAATCTTTTCTTGACCACCAATTTCGGAATCCGTAAAATTCAAGTGTAAAACGACTTGTGAATATGTCTAGATTTAGATCATACAAATCCCTCATCATGCGAATGAGACTGCATCTATTTGAAGAGTTAAAAAAGATGGGATGGTACAACTTGCTCACAAAATAATTTCTAAATTCTTCCAGAACAGTGAAAATTTCAGAAAAAAAAAAAAAAGACAAAAGTAAAAAGATACTTTGTTATGGTTGACTTTTGAAAAGCTGTCTTGATTACTATTGCTACCATCCACTGAAAGTTGTCTATATCACTTTTTTTACCACCATTTTCAAATGCTTCTTTATTATCTAGAGGGGAGGATTCATGGGTCACATTCAAATCGGGTAGAACGTGAATTCTTTGAAATAAATTACCAGAGAATTTACCGTTTTCATGAAAAGAAATGACAATATCTGCTATTCCTAAAAACAGTTTCCTACTCTCTGACTCGAAGCAAATAACTTGATTCCATCTGTTGTATTTCCACCACAAATTTTCTTGGTAATTGTTGTTTTGCCATTCATTTAGAAATTCAAGAAATCTCTGTAAATAAAATATGTAATTAATCAATTTTCAAAAAAAAAAAAAAAAAAAGAAGAAGTTAGAAACAAATCCTAAAAGAACATAAAACTTAAAACTTACCCATCCTCGAGCTCCTTCTATCCCGCCGTCAATGTTTTCAAAAGGGGTAGTGTGAGAGACCGCGCCCCCGACCCGTTTTATTGGATATTGGTAGGGTTGTAATCGGTTCAGTTCGGTCGGTTTTTTTTTTATCCGGCCAACCGAAACCGAAATTTTCGGTTTTTAAAAGTCTCAACCGAAACCGACCGAAATAGTTGAAAAACCGTTAGTTTCGGTTTGTTTCGGTTTTGGTCGGTTTTTCGGTCGGTTTCGGTTTTTCGGTCTGGAGTTTGGGTCAGTTGGGCCTTAAGTTTTTTTTTTCCAAAAATTTTCTGTTTGGGCTTTTAAAAAAAAAAATGCAGTATTCAAGCCTCTTATTTTATTTGCATATAAAACATTAAAACTTGAAAAAATAAACATCTTGATCTATGTTGTTTCTACAAAACAGAGATTCACTATTTTCAAAACCTAAAACACAAAACAGAGAGGGGGTACAAAATCAACATTATATAAAACTAAATTACACTAACTCAAATCATTCACTAGCTCAACAAAAGAAGAAAAAAAAACCCTCAAATCATTCACATATATACACCCTGGATGGAATAAATAAAAAAAGTGGCGTTTTGTCATGTTTTCAATGTGTTTGAATTCCCCTATTTACTTATCATCATGCATCAAAAGAAAAGAAGAAAAGAGCATAAAAAGAAAAGAAGAAAAGAAGAAAAGAGAATCAAAAGAAAAGAAGAAAAGAGCTTCAAAACAGAGACTCACTGTGAGATCACTAAGATGAGAAGCCGATGATCAAGCTGGTATGGGGAGGGTGGCGTGTGGAGGCAGCAGCAGAGGGTGATTCGGCATGAGAGGACTGTGGAGTAGAGGCTGAAGTTTGAAGTGAACGTGAGAGAGATGAGAGAGTGAAAAGTGTGAGAGTGAAACTGAAAAGTGTGGGCTGGGTACGTAGGATATGGTTTTCCATCTTTTGTTTTTATACTCTAATTAGTTTTAGTTTAATTAGATATTTACTTAGTTTAATTATAGATGATTAATCTAATGGGTTTTAAAATATTATGTTTAAAAAATGTTATGATTAATCTAGGCCGGATCATTTGTTTAAATTTTGAAATCTTGAATCATTGAATTGTGAATCAATGAATGATTGAATGACTGAATTGTTTGAATATGAAAAGACGGAAGTCCACTGCCCCACGCAAAGTTGGCTGCCAAAGGCGAAAAGCATATCTCTCTTTCTTTGAGAAAAGCATATCTCAGAGTACAGAGGGTCAATCAAAGTCAAATTAAATATTTACAAAATATTATATATTTAATATAAATTATAATATAATATTATAATAATATATTTCGGTTCGGTTCGGTTGGTTCGGTTTGTTAAAATTTGCAACCGAAAACCGAACCGAATTGTTCGGTTTTTTATTTAATAAAACCGAAATCGAACCGAACCGAAATCGAACCGAAATTTTTGCATCGGTTTGGTCGGTTTGAATCTGTTTTTTCGGTTCTTCGGTTTTTTGCACACCCCTAGATATTGGGCTAAACCCACGTGAATGGGTGTAGTCATGTTATTGTCTCTCAAAATGGAGGTTCGAGTGATTATATTTTCCCCTTTAGATTAAGGGTTTTACAATAGAGTCACCATTTATTTAATTATTGGAATAAATAAGAAAACTAAAATTGAAAAATTCCTCATTTTATTAATTTGTAATTGAATTTACATTGATCATAGGAAAATTACATAGCTCTGATCCTAGATACAATCTAAGATAAAGTACATGACTTTATTTCCTAGTTACAATCTAAAAATAAAAAATTACATG
Source organism: Quercus suber (assembly GCF_002906115.3). Taxonomy (NCBI): domain Eukaryota; kingdom Viridiplantae; phylum Streptophyta; class Magnoliopsida; order Fagales; family Fagaceae; genus Quercus; species Quercus suber. Next base: position 188,358 of record NW_027070211.1, read on the forward strand.
GATAAGCATTTGATCTACTAACCCTTAATTTAAGCTTGGAGGCAATGTTACAAGGTGGGAAGGTGTTAGGCACCCACCTTGCCCGGTGAAACCGGTCTTTTAGGCTATGGTGGCCAACATTCATATCATATCATCTAATATGTTAATCAATTTACATGTTGAATTTAATGTGTGTGCATGTGAGAAACCCTAATTCAATTTATTAAGCATTGCATTTGGATTAAAAAATAAATTCTAGTGAATGTGTGTGGATAGTGATAACCTAGATTCAAGAATTTGAAAGAATTATGAGACAAACATGTTTTTCAAGTAGATTTAATATTAAAACTAGTGTTATGCATAAATATGTGATGAACAACTAAGAAGGTGTGAAGAACACATAAGAACATTCAAACATATTCAAGAGGATTCAAATAATTACTATCATGCTTTAATTTTAAATTCTCATCATGGCAACACAAATAACAAGTTAGGGAAATGGATTATACTTTCATGCAAGATCCATATGGTGGAGGAGGAGACTCTTGGTGGAGGTCCTAAGGGTGGAGGAAAAAAAAAGAATTAGGAGAGAGAGAGTGAGTCTCACTCAATACCTTGAGTCTCAGGAAGACCAAAATATGACAAGACTACTCAATTTCACTAGAACTCAAGAGAGGAGAAGAGAGGAGATTTTTTGTGTGCTTTGGAATGAAGGAGATGGAGGGTTTATATAGTAGTGGTAGAGAAAATATAAATGAAAAACTATTTAATGAGGGTTGACAAGAAATTATGAACCTAGACCTCATTTTAGCCTTGAGGAAAATCTGGTGCATTAAATGGAGAGATTGGTGGGAGTGGGGAGCAAGCCAAAAATTCGGTTTTTCCGTAGCTGCTGTAACAACCTATAGAGCCAATTTTGAAAAATCATATATAACTCAATTCTAATCGGAATTTTCTCTTCTTGTACTCAAATTGAAGCCCCGGATGTCTAGTTTCTGAGAAAATTAACCTTATTCACAAATTCAAAATATTCTGAGATATATCAATGAAATGGTGAGCAAAGGTCATTTGTTAGAAAATGGTTTCAGCACAATTAACATTAATAGGTCCCAAATTTGCTCCCAATTAACATTAAATGACTCCAATCACTCCCATTTTAGATTTAATTGGTTCTAAATTTACTCTAATTAAAAGATAATTGCACAAATTACTTATTGAATAATTAATGTTTAACTATCTAATTAATTAGATGTATGCAACTTTACCATAAAATGTAACCCTAACCAATCAAGTTATGACACATCATTGATCTCCAATTGATTACACATATAACCAATTAAAATTAATTGTTCATAATCACATATAGTCGAACTCAATTTGTGATAGTCCATCTCAGCTATTAAAACTTGATTTGATGATAACTTTCAATATGGTGGTCCAATTAGGGCTTATGACCAGTCGATTTGATCGTTACAACATCAAGATCATTTTAGTGAAATGATATTAAGGATCTAATGGCTAAAATCAAGATGCATATTTTCAAGGTGAAAGTACCATTTTACCCTCCATGTGAGGTTAAATGCGGGTTGCAAAATGGGGTGTCAACAGATAGGACACTCTTCTTGGAAATCCGGTATGTCTTCTACATGACGATCAAGAAAAAAGTTAAACGGATATTGTTGCTATGGTTGATTCATTAAAGCAGAGTTATGACAGAGGCGGCGAGTTTGACATTATCAAGCAAAAGGTGATAAGATAGAGAGTTTAGCTAGGGTTTAAAGTCTTAAATATTAGAGCATTCATAGTATAATAGAAAAAATGGGCAGAATTTACACAATTTTACCTTAAAAATGACTCACATCATCGGTGTGTATAATTGTTTAAATTTACAAGTTTAATAGTCATTTTTTGATTACTCAACAAATTTGATAGTAACCGTATAAATTTACAATGATACTATTCATTTTGTATTTAGTTGTTTATTATTTCTTTATGTATTTTGAGGATGAAGGAAGAGAGTGAATAGTGGTTGTTGTGTGTGAAGAAATAGAAACAATTTAAAAAATTAAGGAAAAAAATTATATTTTAATAAAATGTAATGGAAAATTGATAACTTGATGTGAGGTATTCTTGTTGTTTAAATAACACAACACATATTTCTACAATACTTTTTCATCTACACGTATTTCCACAACATTACTAGAACAATATTACCAAATGAGCCTTAGATTTTTATGTTAAAACTAGCTTCATCATACACGTTTTGTGCATGCAATGAGGGTTATATATATATATATATCTAGTGTCATAATTTTCCTTTTAAAGAAAAAAATGGATAAGTTTCTTTTGAAGGCATAGATTAGTAGGAGAGTGTCATATTTTGTAAATATTTTAAGTAGAGTTTGAGATATATTTTTACCAAGTTATCTTCAAGTTTTTTTCTCCTTAAATGTAAGTTTTAGGGTATGTTTAGGGGTATTTTTGAATCACATAAAAGTCCGGTTCAAAGGGGGGAATTCTCTTATAGATAATATATATTAGCCTTTGAGCACGCATTCAAAGGCTAATCTATATTATCTATAACTCAGAGATTCGTTTTTTTTTTTTTTTTTTTTTTTTTTTTTTTTTTTTTTTTTTATTTTTTTTGGGAAAAAGGTTAATAATTTGTATCTATTATAATTTGAGATTACCACATTTTCCAATCAAAAAAAAAAAAAAAAAAAACCCTAAGGGTGTGATGAAAAAAATATTTCACCTGCAAACGCATAATACTCATCACAGAGCTATATGTATAAGGGTTGATAAAAAGGATTTTCCCCCTTCAAAATACCACTATAAAAATATTAAGAAACATATTATATACAAATTGTTTCTTAATAGAAATGAATATTACACACATTGACAAATACTATCACAATTAAAGTCTTTTTTTTACAAAGCTAATTTCTAATAAAAACTAAATAAATGAAAACCACTTCAAATTGTCTTTGAAGTTGTACAATCAAGAAATATTACCTCTCACTCAAATGAATCCATTTTGGTCTTTATGCAATCTAACAAATTTGTGAATACGTCAACGGTGTTAAAAAGGAAATGGAGAGAAAAAAAAAATTGATAGTTTTTATAAGGTAAAGTAATTGTTAAAATAGTCACAAATAAAAATAACATCATGGTTTTTTTTTTTTAAGCAATTTAATATCAAGCAATGAAAAAGTACAAACAAAGTAACAAACTATACTTTTTCATAATCCAAACTATATGTAAATGTAATCCAAACTATACTTTTACATATACTTTGGAATAGTTTGGAATGGTATACTTTGGAATAATTTATGGAATGCTATGTAATCCAAACTATAGTTTGGATAATTTATGGAATGTTATGTAATCCAAACTATTCTTTTACATATACTATTCCAAACTATACTTTTTCATCTATCTGAATGAGACTGCATCTATTTGAAGAGTTAAAAAAGATGGGGTGGTACAACTGGCTCACAAAATGATTTCTAAATCCTTTCGGAACAGTGAAAATTTCAGAAAAAAATAGACGAAAGTAAAAAGATACTTTGTTATGGTAAACTTTTGGAAAAGCTGTCCTGACTACTATTGCTACCATCTACTGAAAGTGGTCTATATCACTTTTTTGACCACCATTTTCAAATGCTTCTTTATTTTCTAGAGGGGAGGATTCATGGGTCACATTCAAATTGGGTAGAATGCAAAAGGAAATGAAAAAAAAAAAAAATTGACAGCTTTTATAAGGTAAAGTAATTGTTAAAATAGTCACAAAAAAAAAATTAAATAAATAAATAACATCATGGTTTTGTTTTTTTAGCAATTTAATATCAAGCAATGAAAAAGTACAAACAAATAAACAAAGTAACAAACTATACTTTTTCATAATCCAAACTATATGTAAATGTAATAACATATACTTTGGAATAGTTAGGAATAGTATACTTTGGAATAATTTATGGAATGCTATGTAATCCAAACTATAGTTTGGATAACTTATGGAATGTTATGTAATCCAAACTATACTTTTACCTATACTATTCCAAACTATACTTTTTCACCTATCTAAATGAGACTGCATCTATCTAAAGAGTTAAAAAAGATGAGGTGGTACAACTGGCTCACAAAATAATTTCTAAATCTTTCCGGAACAGTGCAAATTTCAGGAAAAAAATAATTGAAAGTAAAAAGATACTTTGTTATGGTAGACTTTTGGAAAAGTTGTCCTGACTACTGCTGCTACCATCCACTGAAAGTGGTCTATATCACTTTTTTGACCACCATTTTCAAATGCTTCTTTATTATCTAGAGGGGTGGAATCATGGGTCACTTTTTTGACCACTAGTCTGCCATACGCTTTTGGTTTCCTCATTCACCCAAAAGTTACTTCGATCTTCATATCTTCCTCTTTTTGTCTTCTAGGATGAGCCCGAGACTCTTTCTATATATCGCCTTACTACCAAGGAGCAATCTGCCTCCATGGGCACACCCATGGAAGGCTTTTTTGATGGGGTTGAGTTTGCAACACCTGCCCGTTCTACAGCTACGCATGGAGTTCCTGCTGAGACTCCTACCTCTCTTACTGGGCCGGTACCCATAGATGAGGGTACTCATACTGGGAAGGTTAGTGAGGTCACCCTACTCTTGTCGAGACACCCTCTGTTCAAAGGGGAGCCACCCCTCCTGCTACTACTCAGATCAAGGCTACTCCTGTTACACCTCTTGTCATTTCCACCGGTGACCCCTTCGCTGCTCTGTCTCATGCTATGAAGGACGGTTCCTTTCTGGTAGTTACTCCTTCATCCATTCCTATTTCTGCCACCCGTGGGCCTGATGCTGATTTGTTCTCTAAGGAGTCTGAGGACATTCTTGAGGATCCTGACGATGAGCCCGTCCTGAAGAGGAGGATTTCTAAATCCGAAGAAGAGGAGAGTGCTCCACCCGAGACTGAATTCATGGGTATGTGCTTTCTTTCTTCTTCTTCTTTTTTGCAAAGTTCATTATTCCCCTCCTTTTGCTAAGTTCATTCTTCCCCTTTTATTTGCATATCTATTTCTTTATTTGCAGAGACCTTTGAGGGGCTATGAATTGCAGCAGATGTAGGGGTGTCTGCAGCAGCTACTCCTACTGCGCCTACAGCACCCATTCCTGCCGTATCTTCTATACCAGTTTCTGCCGTACTTACAGCATCGGTTTTTGCTGTTCCTTCTGTGCCTGTCTTTGTCCTTCCCACAGCCCCCATTATCACTGGCCTTGGTGAGCTTTCTTTTTCCTTTTTTCTTTCTTCATTTCTTCCTCGTGGGTTTGTCTCTCTTCTTCTTTTTTTTCTTTTTTTTCTTTTTTTACCAAGGTTTCTCATTTCATACCTTGTGCTTCCTTGACAGGTCCACTTCCTACGGTGCCTTCTCAGTTTGAAGTAGGCAGCAGTTCTCCCACCATTCCAAATCCTGTGAGTGAAGCTGCAGCCTTTTTTGCATGCTTTGATCAACCTGAAGTCAATGATCTTGGACCTACAGATTTTTGGGGCTTCGGACCTCCCTATATAGATTTCCACGGCTTCAGAATCCCTAAGGACTGCATTTCTCACTTGGTGACAATTTATAGCAACCGTGGGGACTTCATGCAGGGATTCCAACTTGGTCGCTCCGCCAGAGAGCATTTCTTGAGGATGTTGGGGAGTGTGCTGAATGATATTGAGCATAACTTTGTTGACACTATTTCCACCGAGAGTATCCTGCAGTGGAAGGCTGCGGTGCAGAAGCTTGTGAGTGTTGATTTTGATGTGGAGTTTATCTTGGACCACCTTCGAAGGATTGCTCGGGCCATTTTCATGAGGAGAGTCCAGCCTACTGTTGATGCTATTGACTCACGCCTTGAGGTTCTGAGAAAGGAAGTAGCAAACTTGGAGGGCTGTCATGAGCGCCTTCTTTCTAGCATAGGGGGGTCCAGTCGTTTTGGAGATCAGCCACTCATTTCTGGACTTCATTGATGATGATGCGGTTTCTTCTTTGTTTTGTTGTTTCCTTTGCCTTATTACTCTATTTAGTACACTATATTTCCTATAGCACTTATTTGGCTAGTTTGCCACAGTTTGGGTTTGTAACTTATGATGCTACACTTTGCTACTGGTTTTTTTTTTTTTTTTTTTTTGCCATGACATATAATGATAATACTTCGTGCTTTTCATTGCATCCTTATGAAAGCAAGTTACAATTTTTTTTTATCTTGTGATATAGTCACTTGAAAGATGGAAAAGGTAAAAGAAAACATAAGAGTTTTTTTTCAACTAAACAAAAAAAAAGGGACAATCACATGACTTTTCTCCTTAGGCATAGTAACGTTTCAACCATTTCCCGTTGAAGGGATCCATTAAGTCTCTGCCATCCCACTTGGATGTGCCTCCCTTATCACAAGGGGTCCTTCCCACTTCGGTGCAAACTTAAATGGTCTTGCCATGCCTCGCCTGACATAGTCTGCCACTTTTAACACAAGTTGTCCTTCTATGAACACTCTCTCTTTGGTCATCCTGCCATAGGCTTCAGTTATCTTTTGTCTGTATCTGCGACTGCATTCCTAGGCTTTTTCTCTCTTTTCATCAAGTCCTTCTAAATTTTCGCACATTTCTGCCGCAAAGACTTCTTCTTATTTTTCCTTTTCTTGCATCTACATAACTGTCAGAGATGGAGTTATTATTTCTGCTAGGCTTACCATGTCAGTTCCGTAGACCAAGGAAAAATATGAGAAACATGTGGCTGACTTTGGTGAATTTCTTTAAGCCCAAAGAGCGTCTGGCAGGTGCATTGCCCATCCTCCCGTATACTCTTAACTCATCTTACTGATAATCTTTATGAGAGTTTTGTTCGTTGCCTCTGCTTAACCATTTTCTTGAGGTAATAAGGTGATGAACGATGGTGTTTAACTTGGTAGAACTCTAGCATCTTCCTCACGTCACTGTTGACAAATGGCGTGCCATTATCACTGATGATCTTGTGGGGAACTCTAAACCTTACAATTATATTTTCTTTGATGAAGTTTGCCACTGCTCCTCCTATGGCTTTACGGAATGGTACTGCCTCTGCCCACTTAGTAAAATACTCCGTAGCCACTAGTATCCATATATATCCACGCGATGGTGGGTTCACCGGTCCAACCAAGTCAAGCCCCCAAGTGTGGAAGGGTCATGGTGTGACCATGCTATGCAAATTTTGCGGATAGGTGTGAATCAAATTGGCTTGTATTTGGCAACTGTGGCATTTTTTTACAAATTCTGCTACATCTTTCTTCATGGTAGGCCAGTAGTAGCCCATTTGCAACAGGCATATGTAAAGCTTTTGCTTCCCCTAGTGCTCCCCACACTTTCCTGAGTGTACTTCTTTTATCATTTCTCTTGCTTCTTCAGGGCCCAAACATCTCAAAGGGTCCCCACCATACTCCTTTTTGAAAATGACTGTATTATGCAAAAAGTAACGTGTTGCCAACCTCTTAAGCTTGTATCTTTCACTATGCTTTTGTGGCAGGATGCCTTTTGTCAAGTACTGTATGAATGGGCTTCTCCAGTCCTCGCTGATGAACACAGTCTAACTTTCCTCTCTATCAGTGGCAAGTTGGCAGGTCCCGCACTGGGTTTGGACTTGGTTTGCTTCTTTACCCATGCTTAGCCAATAAAAGCCTGCCCTTTGAAGTCTGCAATAAAGGTTGACCTCCTCGTAAGATCCGCAAGTTTTGTCATGTACTTCTTTCAAATTTTCTCTAGGCTTCCTTCTGCCCCTACACATCTGGACAAGACCCCTTCTGGCATCCTGCAGTACAGTTCTCCCTTCACCAGAGCTTAGTCTTTCAGTACCTTTAGTTCTGCGGCGTCCTTTTCCTTTATCAAGGCTTCCCTTATAGGAATCCACCAATCCCCTTTGCACTGTTCCTCTTGGAACCTTTCCTTCAACATCTCAATTATGGACTCCTTCCTCTTGCTGACCTCTACTCTGGTGTTATCCCTTTCGAACATTATTTGCGAGCCTAGTACAGCCAACCTCATCGGCAAACTGGTTTTCATTTCTTGGAGTATGTTCTATTTCAAAAGTTAAAAACTTTTCTTCCATCTTTTGGGCCATTGCTTTGTATAAGGCTAGGCTAGGTTCTTTTAGGGAGAATCTCTCTTTGGTCTGGCAGACCACTAAGTTCGAATCTCCTAATACCCTCAAATACTTAACTCTCATTTCAAGAGTCGTGGCCAGCCCGACTAGGTAGGCTTCATATTCAGCCACGTTGTTTGAACAGGGAAAATTCAGCTTGAATGATAGTGCTACTGCCTTATCTTCTTCATGGTACAAAACTAGTCCCACTCCTCCAAATTGGGTGGTAGAAGACCCATCAAATTTCACTACCCATTATTCTCTGACCCCTTCTGCCACAACCACTTTCCCTGGAACTTCATCGCCCATCGGGAATTCTTCTTCTTCTGGAAACTATGCCAATAAGTCTGCCATAGCCTAGCTTTTCACCGCCCTAGATGTCCCCATTCTCAAGTCGTACTGTAACAATTGTAACTAGGGGTGTCTAAACCCAACCCACACCCGCCGAATTGACCAAACCGCCCGATCTCCACTAGATTTCAGCCCGAACCGACGCTCCTATCAGTCAATTACGGGTTTTCGTGCCCAAGACCCGACGCCGGCAGGTCGAGTGACGGTTTTCTTCTCCAAAACCCAAGCCACCCGACCCGACCGATGTTCTATACAACTTCGGCCAACTCCAGCAAGATCAAGCTTAGATTCGAGGAGATCTGGCGAGATCTCGACCGTATTTGGTAAGATCGTGCTTAGATTCGAGTAGATTCGGAAATATCGAGCTTAGATTCGAGGAGATCCAGCGATATCGAGCTTAGATTCGAGTAGATCTGGCGAGGTCAAACTCAGATTGGAGGAGATCCAGCCAAGTCCCAGCAATTTATTTTTTCAGATTTTAATGCTTTCTTTATTCCGGTGACCCGCCCGACCCGACCGACGTTCACCTTCACCCGAAATCGACTTGATTGATTTTTCCGGCGGGTTCTTCCACCCTCCACCCAACGCCGGCGGGTCGAGTCTGGGTTGGGTCCAAAATCGACCTGGCCCGACCCGTGGACAACCCTAATTGTAACAACCACTAGGATATCCTGCTAGAGAAGATTGGTTGTTGTAATAAAGCCTTGATGGCATGGGACTTGGTCATCAGCCATACTTCATAGGCCAAGAAATAATAGCGTAACTTCTGTGAGGCATACACAATAGCCAAACATGCCATTTTTGCCCTTAGGTAACAAGTTTCTACATCTTTTAAGATGCGGCTGATGTAGTACACTGGTTGCTCAATGCCGCCTCCATCTTCTTGGGCGATTAATGCACCAATAGCATACGAATTGGTGGCCATGTAAAGCAGCAATGGTTTTTTGTGGATTGGGGCCTGCATTGTAGGGAGGTTCATCATGATCTGCTGCAGCCTCTTGAAGGCCATCTTGTGTGCTTCTCCCCATTCAAAATTTGCCCTTTCCTAAGTAACTTGGTGAAAGCCAAAGTGATTGATGCCAACCCAGGGATGAATCTCCTGATATACGAGACTTTTGCTAAGAAGTTCTTTAGTTCCTTTACTGTGGCTGAAAGTCTCATAATTGCTATGGCCATGGCTTTGGCTGGGTTTACATCTATTCCTTTGCTATGAACCAGGAAGCCCAAGAATTTCCCGGAGGATACTTCAAATGCGCATTTGAGAGGGTTCATTTTCAATTTAAAGGCTCTGCACCTTTCAAATACCCTTTTCAACACATAGAAGTGCTTTTCTCTCCTCTTTGACTTAACCATTATGTCGTCTACATAGTCTTTTAACTCCTGATGCATCATATCGTGAAATATGTTTGTCATTACTTGTTGGTAGGTTGCACCTGCATTTTTCAACCCGAAGGGCATCACAGTGTAATAGAAATTACTCATGGGTGTTTTGAAAATAGTCTTCTCCGCATCCTTTGGTGCCATTCTGATCTAGTTGTACCCACTGAAACCATCCATGAACGAAAACATGGCACTTCCTGCCGCAGAATCTATCAGCAAATCCATATTTGGCAATGGGAACTCATCTTTCAAGCATGCTTTGTTGAGATTTCTGAAATCTACATAACATCTTATCTGGCCATTCTTCTTCCTTACTGGTACTATGTTTTATAGCCAGCGGGGGTGTTGAATAGTCTTGATGAATCCTGCAACCAGTAACTTTTGTACTTCTTTGACTATTTGCCCTTTTATTTCTGTGTTAAATATCCCAGCAGGCTGGGCCATAGGCCTAGTCTGTGGGTCCACATTTAACGTATGTGCAACTAGCCCAGGGTCTAATCCTGGTATTTCACTGTAGTTCTATGTGAAGACGTCTTTGAATTCTTTCAACAACAATATTAACTCTGATTTTTCTTTTTCAGTCAGACTTACATTGATTGAGATAGGGCCTCGATTTCTACAAACCAGACCCTAGGTCAACTTCCTCCAATTCTTCTTCTGCCACAACCTGTGCATCTTTTTCTGCCACAATTTCCTCATACTTTTCTTCTTCATTTTTTCAAACTTTCTTGAGCTTTGCAACACACCAAGTTCCTGTGCTGCCATTCTTGGGTAGGGCCCACTTGTATTTCACTTGTGGGCCCTGCACACCTTCATAATTTGTACACGACCCTACCATCAGGGCCTCGGACCCTGACGCATTGGGGTGTGTCATCTGATTCTGCGGTGGGCACTTCTCTCATTTTCCTCTTTCTTGCCAATAATTCCCTCAGATCAGGCTCTAGGTCATCTTGGACGTCTTCCCACTTAGGCACGAAGGTACCTCGTGGCTTTGATACTGAACTTTCCCCAGATGGAGCCCATTGGTCATAGAACATAGTTTCTACTAAATGGGCCTTTGCCTGCTCGAACGGTGAGGGATTTGCGGCTATGAGTATCATCCTACTATTCAATCTTCCTTTCACACACTAGTGATAGGTGGATGGGACCAATCAGTGTTTGTGCAATCATGGCCTTCCCAAAAGCACATGGTAGGTTACTTCTGTTTTCACCACATGGATCCGAGCTAAAGAAGCTATGGGGCCTACTTTCAACCATAACTGAATATGGCCTGCGGTGTACTAGCCCCTTCCACCGAACCCTGTCACTTCCATTGGGCACCACTGAATCTTTCTTTCTGAAATTCCTGCCGCTTATAAAGTGCTCAATGGAATGAGATTCACAGAAGTACCTGTATCTACCATGGCTCTCTTTATGGGGATTTGATTTATGGATACCGCTAAGAATAAGGGTCTCTTGTGATCTGGGTATCCCACCTCCATATCTTCATCACTAAAGGTGATTTCAGTTGACTCTTGTAAGAGAGCTCTATCATCTTGGATTTCTATCAATAGACATTCTACTCCTGCTCTAGAGGCAATGCTCACCAAAGTCTCTGTGACTACCTTTCTTTCCTTTGCTGTGAGTCCCAGCTGGTCGAACAAATTTTTGAACTTGGAGCTTTGTTGTAAAGTGGTAATGGCTGCTGCAAGTAAGGCTAGGTTTTCTTCTTCGTCCTCTCCTGGGTCTGCACAAATTATCACCGTCGCTACACCCTTCCCTTTGTGGTTTGGGAGTGGATTTCTTTGGACATCCTGCTGGGACAGTTCTAGAGTCCCTTCTTTGATCCTGCAGTGTACTAGTCTGCGGAGTGCCTAACATTCTGCAGTAGGATGTTACACGTAATTGTGTAAACTGAAGGAAATAAGTATGTACGCAGCGGAAAATGAACGGGTCTACTTCATTCTCAATCTATAACATACACTATGTAAATTTCAGAATTCAAGTATAAGAGAGCGTACCTTGAAGCGGTGAATTTCAAAACAAAGATCAAAGTACTTGGGAATACTTTTAATCTTCACTCCAATTCCACTAACGTCCAAGAAGTGCGGACTCTCAATTGGTTACAAAAGGAGAATTAAAGAGTGACTTACACTCTCATACGCACCATTACAATGATGTTTTTTCTCCCCTAAAAAATTCTATACGTTTTTTCCTTTTGTATCTAACCAATCATCTAATTGGGCTGGGCTTTTGGGCCTTTCCAATTGGGCTTAAGTGTGTGGCTTGGAGTGGGACCAAAAAGGACCAATAAGACACTAGCTCCAATGGGCTTTGGGCTTTTCTGTCAACTCTTGACAAATCTAAAATTACCATTAACTATATTTAATATCACTATATAAATATAGTTGCACTCTAGGCCTTATCTATAAATTATATCCCAAGACTTTATTGTACATGCAAACCCTTTCATAAAATATTCGTAGTAACACAAAGTCATAAATGTGGACTGCCACTTTGTAGCTTACTACATCTTAATCCTTGAGTACCCGGTTTAATCTTTTTCAGTTATTTATCATATATTTATGAAATCCAATTTCATAAATATATACTTTAGTAATTTCTTACCAAAGTGGTTAGGCCTAACTCTCTGAATAACAAACCCATTAAACTTATCTCAAGGGAATATTTTATATCTCTGTTAAGAGACTATGAATTCCATCTTAAGAATATATGTTCCATTAACACTAAATGTGGATGCCTAATATACTGAGGTTTTAACCGTTACTTTAGATCTCACTCCTGATATATCAAAACAACCTACACTTCATGATCAAGTCCATTATTCTCTCAGGATTAAGAGTTTATGCAAAAATAAGTCGTGAGATTTATTATTCATTTGATAGTCCTTATGAGAATAATAAATCTCACAGCAGTCCAGTTCAATATGTCTTAACTCTTAAAACATATCAACACATCAACTAGAAGTCTCCACTTCCATGATTAAGACAAATCATCGTAGTTGATATGTTTTAGTCTTCGCAGATGAAATGCACAATTTCATCACCAACTACGAACTATAATTTTGAGTTTAAAAAGAACTTGTGACTTATATCTTCTGTGACTAAATCACATACTATGCATCTCATGGACTATGTAATAATGTCCGAATATTCATGTTACCATTATTTCAGATAATAATAAAACAACTTTATTAAACACAATATTAAGTCATACATAATGTCATACACAATGTCACACTTAATATCATACATAGCATCATACAATAGGATTTAAGGGCACTAATCCTAACATAAATAACTAAAGCATAGGTCCCTCTGCTCCTCCTTTGTGGGATCTCTAGAAACTTGATTAGGTTTAAAGATCCCATCTGCTATCCACCTGTCTAACAACATATCTAGCTCCTTTAAAGTGCATGATATTAGTGGGGGAGTATCGTATTCTCTCCTGCTGGTCTTCCTTCTTTGCTCACTAGTAGACACTGGCATGGCTTGCGGAGCACTTCTTTTGTCCGTGCTCGGCTTTACAGACTAGGCAGTTTTTCTCGCCTTTTGTAACAATTGTGTGAACTAGGAGATCTCTAAGTTTTCTAGGACTGCCCTGGACTCCCTGATCATATTCGTCATACACATCTCTACCAGTGTCCTTTCTTCGCAATGGTCATAGCAGTCAAGTGTTATGTCCCTGAATCTCTTGATGTACTCCATCAAGTCTTCACCATTCCTTTGCTTGGTCGCTTGCAGAGTTGCAAGTGTTACCGTTTCCTCTCCGTGGAAGCATTTAGTACAAAATACATCCACCATATCATCTCATGTTGGGATTGATCCTGGCTTTAAGCCAATGTACCAGGTGTAAGCCCAGTCACACAGTGATTTAGAAAATTCTCTAAGACATAAGTCTTCGTCTGCGACGTAAGGGTCAAGAGTATCAATGAACTTGCTCACATGCTCAACAACACTTCCCTTCCTGCCATCATATTACACAAAAGCTCGTGGCTCATACCTCTCGAGGTGTGGTTTACTGAGCACCATTAGTAGGTATGGAGGCCTTCGTGCATAGAATTTCTCCTTGGGTCCTCTGGCTCTCTCTTGCTCCAAGAGAGCCGCTACTTCAGCTATAGTAATAAAACGTTGATCCGCGTTTTGTGGGACACCTCCTGTTGGTGTCTCTTCTTTGTTTACCATATGTTCTGGATCATGCTAACTTCCTTTTTTCTTTGTTCTGTCTGTCTTTAGTTGACGGATTTCTTCCATCATTTGCTGTTGCAAGTGCTGTAAAGCCTGCAACACCTCAACGAAGGTGTTGGCGTTGTTTGCGGGAATTCTTGGAGGAGGTTAGGGTCCAGCCCCCATTCCGTTGGCACCTTCCGCCTGGTTAGGCTGCTATTGGTGGGGTGTCGTTGGTCTAGATTTTGCTTGTGAGGGCACGACACTCATGTTTCGTGTTGTCCTGGACTTTAGAGGCATTTGTTTGTAAGGGCTCCTGTCCCTAATCTGTGTCTCAACTCCTTAGTGAAGTCACCAATTTAATGTAAGGGCCTTTTTTGTGCTGTGCATTAGGCTGGGCTGCCTCCTGGGATAATGGGCCCAAGTATTCTGAGTAAGAGAGTTGAGACCAGTCCAACTGCAACTCAATTTGGGCCGGCTTGTGCACAAATTGTGTCTTGTTTGCTAGGAGTGTACTTATGGCAGGAAGAGCTATTTCAGATGAGTTATGGTAGACAGATATAATAACAACAAAACAGAGTCCTCTGACTTTTTAATAAAAAATGACCAAATAATCCCTATTTATGAAACATAATCACAATGATAATAATGACTTTTACAAAGAATATAAAGAAGTAAGTGACAATATAAGTTAATCAAGAATAAATATGAATTAAGTCAAGTTTGGTTTGCAGAAGCAAAAAAACAAAGAGGAAGAATGCTTCCTCTCAATGCTACTAACCTCCTAGGAAAAGATCCTGATGTGGGGATTAATGGCTTTGAGGGAACCAAACCTGAATGATTAATGCCCAAAGGAATCCTTTTTCCTTTTTGGAAAAGAGTAGGATTTTGAGAGAGAGAGGGAAATCTACTTACTGGTGCATGCCCATCGTATTAACTCTCTTTGTTTTTTGTTTTCTCTCTTATCTTTTTCTTTCCCCTTGTTTTTACTTTCTTTCTATTTTATTTCGTGATCTTCCCTTGTTTTTCGATCCCCTTTTCTGGGCACGGCAAAGGTCTTCTTATAATACCTGCCATGACCAGATTTTACTACTTTGCCCCTTAATTAACTTTGTCTGGTCTGGGTGTACTTGCCGACCACCAAGGGTTCGTCTGTGTGCCACTCCCCTTTACCAGACAAAGGCAGCTTGTTTTATTCATTAGTCTGTCGTGGCACCCTTTCCTACAACGGTGTAGGTGCTTTCTCTCTCTATCTCTCATGACATGCACCTAACGGTTCCTCCCTTAACCTTGCTTCTTTTGGGTGGTCTGTCATCCCAACAGGACATACCTCTCAAGCAAGAGCTGCAGAATAGGTCTTTTTCCCTCTCCCCACCACCAAACCATACCCCCCTTACCTCTAACCCATGACCCCACCACATTCCATATTAGTTGGGTATAGGCTGGTGGTGTCTGGGCCTTGCGCATGCTTCCTTTTTATGTATTTCCAAAATCTGCCTGTTGCTTATGCGTTTGTCGTGGTCTGGAAGCTTGCTTGCACAGTCTGCCGCCCTTCTTTGTCCTTTTATGTGGACTGTTTTATAATTCCCTGCTCCTCTTAGGGGCTGGGCTTCATTTGATACTAGGCTTCACATTTCTTCTAGCCTATTTCTTGATTGCCATCATGTTCTGCCATATTACTTTGTCATTCTTACTGTAATGACTTGATCCTGCCGGGCATTTTTAGGCTTGCCGCTTATTCTTTCCCCAATGGCTTAGCATGACCATGGGTTTTCTTATTTATGGGCTCCTGTGTCCCTTTTGTTTTCCCTTGGGCATCCTCGGCCTATTTGCTTATCTCAGGCTTCCTCGGCCCTTTTCCTAACTTTGTATTCCTATGGGCTTTTACTAAATTCATTGGGCTTTCCCAGCCTAATTACTTCATACTCATCCTTGGGGTTTGTAAGCCTACCCTCAATCCCCTACTCTCTTTGCTTGTATTGCTTTGGGCATGCTACAGCCCATTCTTACTTTTCTACATCATACATTGCCCATGGGTTTGCTTTTTCCTATTTCTCTCTTTTCGGGCTCTTTTGAACCCGTTTGCTTCCTCAAGGCCCATTTATTTATTTTATGCACCTGTGATCCATTATTCCTACCGCTTGGACTTAATGGTTTTACTCTATGCTTGCCATTTCTTTGCTACCCGTGTTGCTGGGTTGGGCTTCCTTCCTTCCTTCTATTCGGGTTCCACAAAAAAGACCCTCAACAGAATGACTATTAGAGTAGAAGCAATTCAAATATAATCTCACCCTTATATTTCATTTTTCTTATCATTATATTTCCTTTATTTTACAATAGTTCTAATTAAATTTGTTGTGTCACGAGTCATGAGAGAGAGAGAGAGAGAGAGAGAGAGAGAGGCCTAACCGCATGCCAAATTGGTGCATAGAAGAAGTCAGAGAATTTCCCTCCAATGCAGTTCCTTCCTTAACCCCTTTGAGCCAATATCTCGCTAAGGCTCTACCCCATATAATCATAATTGTGCCAAATATCTTTCATCTCATAAAACTAAATACCATTAATAGTAATATCATTCTAGATGGAAAACAGAAATGGAACAATACATTTCTAGTTTTGAAATTATACTTGCTCAATCTCAATTCTCAAACTATATTCATAACAATACTAAATGGTCAGTCTTAACCTTTTTTTTTTTTTTTTTTTTTAAATAATCTACAATAACATTAAACCAAACAAGGAGAATAAGAAAGGTAATCCACCTTACAAACAGACTCAATAACAGAAGGGAGATTACCATTACCATCATGGTTAGTCTAAACTTAGTATTCACAGATAACCATATAGTTTAGTCCCATTTTCATTTTGTGTTAAAGAGCAAGCTTTTCCAAAAAGCTTCCATCAATTTTTCTTTTCTCTAGGATTCATTTACCTTGTGCTTTATTCTTTCTTTTGGCTAAGATGGATGGTGAAGAAGCTGGGGACAAGGTGAAGATGATGATCCGAAAAGACAATACCATATCTGTTCGTGCAACCACCCTGCGTGTTCCTGGGTATCTGATCACCAATGCCCTGCTTATATGGAGCATTCTCTATGGACTTGAACTTGATACTCAAACTAAAACATATACTGGTGGCGAGTGGGATTTCCATGTTGGAGTTATAACCATGGTTCTTGGTTTCGTCCTTTTGTTTGTTGAAATTCACACTCTAGCAACCATGTATCTAGAATTTCCAACAGGACAGTCGCAGCTACAAGAGAAGGAAAATGGCACCCAGCAAGCTAGCAAATTGAAAGCTGACATATCCATTTAGTTTGCTAGATTTTCATGTTGGATTTGTAACCATGTGCATGGGTTTCGTGTTTCTATTTGTTGAAATTCCCATTCTAGGAGACATGTATCTAGAATTGGCAGGAAAGTTGCAGCAACAAGAGGAGGAAAATGGCAATCATGAAGGTAGCAACTTGAAAGCTGACATATCTATTTCGTTTGCAAAGATTAACCATACAAATAGGATCACCATATCAATTTAGCCCTTCATTTCTCTCTCCCTTTATCTTATATTAAAAGTCAGATCCTACATAAATGGGAGCCTTATATATTTGGTATTTTTGAATCATTTTTTACTAAATGAATTGCATTGAGAAATATATAGAATGAAAAATTCTGGATAGGTCAGAAAAGCCAAGACGAATTCCACAAACTTATTTTTGTGGGATTTAGAACCATATAGATCCCCTACTAGCATAATTATCATTAAAGGAAATCTAGTTTGGATTGTCTACTTTTACAACCCCATCGATACAAAAAAAGTTGGTAGAAGCATAAATAACTGTTGGCAAATAGAACCAGTAGCATGATCTTTTCATGACATTTTATACACAGCACTAACAAAACCAAATAAAAAAGTCTTGTTTCCATAGGTATATCCTGTAAGCTTTTACACCATTTGCACTCGTATCTCTGCTTTACTTGTACATTATTTTTTTTAATCTCTTCAAGTATTCTTAAGGAAAATATCACAATGTGAACAATGAAGCTGGCAGTGAAGGAGATGACAATCGGTGAAGTTATTGTTAGTATCCTTGTGGACGTGATCATAGTCTCCATGCTGTTGTGGATCATTTTTACTGCACTTGGATTTGCGGGGGAACCTATAGGCGACGGCCCAGCCGATTTATACCATTTCCTAGTAAGAAACTTAGTCGGAATTGTCACCACTATCCCTGGTATATGCTATTTCATGTATGGACTAGCAATAATGTTGGTGCTAGCACTAGATTTGTCTAGCATGTTGCAGCAGAAAGAGAAAATGGGAAGTAGCATTCTTGAAGGCCACAACACAAATATTATTGAGTGTCTTGTTTATGAGAAGAGTTCTGGTATTATGAAAGAACTCTGATATTCTTTAGAGAGAAATTCTAGAAGAATAAGAAATAGAAAAACTGAGTTTTCATTATCTAAATAGATTACATCAGATCCCTAATATATAGGGTCATTAATCCTAAAAGATTTGGAACTAACCACTTTAACAGAATACATACACGTGGACAGCATTACAACTAATTCTATACCTAACTAGTGATGCTAAACTACATACAGGATTACAATGTAATTGCAAAGCTACAAGTCGTTTAAGCTTTGTTTTATATCTCTGTTGACATCCTTCTTTACATCCCCCCTCAAAAGAAGGGGAGAAGTCCCCATGAGTTTGTAGGACAGAGCATGAAACCTAGGAGATGGCAAGCCTTTAGTGAATATATCAGCCAGTTGATCCAAGGTTGAAATGTACTTGATAATCATATCTCTATTCAACATCTTTTCTCGGACAAAATGATAATCAACCTCTATATGTTTAGTTCTGGCATGAAAGATAGGATTTAAGGCCAAAGCAAGGGTTGAAACATTGTCACACCATAAAATAGGAGGGTGATGCAAATAAACCCCTAAGTCCTTGAGAAGCATACGCAACCAATATAACTTAGCTGTTGTATGAGCAAGAGACCTATATTCAGCTTCTGTAGAGGACCGAGACATAACAACTTACTTCTTAGCAGACCAGGTGATAGGAGAGTTGCTTAAGAAAACAATCATGCCAGCAATGGACCTTCTATCAATAGGATCCCCTGCCCAATCAGCATCACAATAAGCTGAAAGAGTGAGAGAACCAGCATCAAGTACCTCAAAATCCTTTTAGCAACAACAAGATGAAGTTGAGAAGCCTTGCTCATAAACTGACAGGCCTTTTGGACAACATAACTCAAGTCAAGCCTAGTGAATGTCAAGTATTGCAAAGCACCAACAAGACTTCTATAGGCTGTTGGATCAGAGAGAAGAGGACTAACAGCAATAGCATGAGATTGAGGTGATGCACACGGATTAGAACAAGGTTTACAGTCCATCATATGAAATTTAGACAACAATTCTTTGGCATATTTGGACTGATGTACAAAAATACCATCACCAGATACTTAATCTACAACCCCAGAAAGTAGTGCAAAGGACCTAAATCCTTGAGAGCAAATGAAACCCCAAGCTGAGAAATAATATCAGTAACAAGTACCTTATCACTACCAGTAATAATGATGTCATCCACATACAAAAGTAAGTAAACAACCTGCTGTGAATGAACAAATTACTGTCTGCACAAGAAGCATGAAACCCCAGATGGAAGAGCTAAGTGGTAAAGCTATCAAACCAAGCCCTAGGAGCCTGTTTCAGGCCATAGATTGCTTTGTGCAAGAGACAAACATGATTAGGATTGGAGATATCCTTGTAACCAGGGGGCTGACTTATATAAACCTCCTCTTGCAGCACTCCATGAAGAAAAGCATTAGATACATCTAATTGCCTTAGAGACCAACCAAACTGAACAGCCAAGGCAAGAATAATCCTCATAGTTGTAGGCTTAACTACTGGACTAAAGGTTTCAGCATAATCCAGACCATATTGTTGTAAGTAACCCTTAGCAACAAGTCTAGCCTTGAATCTAGCAATAGAACCATCACTATTCTTCTTAACCTTATACACCCACTTACACCCCCACAACATTTTTGTCAGGTGGCAGAGGAACTAAGGACCAAGTATGCTGCTGTTGCAAACTAGTAAACTCAGAATTCATGGCTTTAACCCAATGAGAATACTTAGAAGCAATAGAATAGGAAGGAGGCTCAGTGCAACTGTAATTAGTTTGAACAGTGAACACCTTAGGCTTAGAAATACCATTCTTGGACCTGGTAAGCATAGGATGGGCATTTGTGTTCACAGGGACAGGTGTATGGACAGAAAGAGAAAGACTAGGAACAGCGGTGGAACTAGATAGACTAGATTCAAGAGAAGCAGGACAAGAATTGAAAGATGGAATAGAAGAAGAATGCTCAGAACAAGCAGGAGACTCAGCTGAACCAGAAATGGGAGAAGAAATGGGACTGAACTGAGTAATGTCTAAGGGAGAAAATGGAAGAAAAGGAAACCACACATCAGAGGACAAGGGAGTAGGATAAGAGGAAGGTGACTCAGCACTAGACACAGGAAAACTAGGAAAAACAGACTCATCAAAGACACAATGACATGAAATGTAAATCTTGCCAGTAACAACATCCAAGCAAATATAACCTTTGTACTGAGGAGGATAACCAAGAAAGATACATTGCTTAGATTTAGGTTCAAACTTATGAGAGGCATAAGGTCTCAACAAAGGATAACAAGCACAACCAAAAGTTCTTAAAGCATGAAGAGGTGGTGTGTGACCATACAGTTTCTCCCAAGGAGAGACAAATTGCAAAACTGAAGATGGAAGTCTATTCAGTAGGTACACAACAGTAACAAAGGCATAAGACCAATAAGAATGAGGGAGATTAGAATGGTGAAGCATGGATAAAGCACTCTCCACAATTTGTCTGTGCTTCCTCTCAGCAACACCATTCTGTTGAGGAGAGTAAGGACAGGAAAATTGATGGAGAATCCCATGTTCTAAGCAAAAAGACTTAAAATTGGCATTAACAAACTCTCCCCCACCATCTGATCTTAGTGTTTTGATTTTGGCATTAAATTGAGTTGCAACCAATGAATTGAAATGGAGAAAAACTTGAAACACATCAGACTTCCTTTTCAACAAGAATAACCAAGTGAAACGAGTAAAATCATCAACAAAGATCACATAAAATCTATGATCAAGAACAGAAGTCACAGGAGCAAGGCCCCATACATCAGAGTGCACTAATTGAAAAGGATATTCAGTATTTGATACATGAGTAGGAAAAGGAGTCTTGTGCATTTTAGCACTTATACAAGAAGTACACTTAGAACAAATGTCACTAACACAGGACACTTTGATTGAAGGAAAAGAAGATATAGCTGAAAGTAAAACTTTAGCACAAGGGTGACCAAGCCTATTATGCCAGAGTAAAGACTGTGAAGACAGTGCAGCAAAACCACTGGAATTTGGATGAGAAGGAGCTGAGGAAGGCAGAGTGGAAGAGGGTATAGGATAAACTCTATCCTTACTCAGCCCTCTGTAAAGAACCTTCCCCGTAGGTAAATCCATAATTAAGAATTGATATGCATCAAAATAACAAAATGCATTATTTTGGAGGCATAGTTTGTGAACAGATAGCAAGTTGGAAGCAATACTAGGAACTCTAAGAATATTGTTTAAACAGAAATTATGAGAGGAAGTGATGAGCTTACCATTGCAAATGTGTGTTACTGGTAAATCTTGCCCATTGCCAACTGTTACAGACACTCCAGTTGCAGGTTGTTGAGCAAGAGAAAGGTGAGACAAATCTGGTGTGATGTGATCTGAGGTACCAGTGTCAGTCAACCAATTCTGATTCTGATTAGCACCTAAAGTTGCAGCCATTGATCTTGCAGCCATGGAAGCAAGCTTAGCTAGAGCATGCCTACCTTGATAAGCAAAATTCATTCTGTGATAACAGTCCAAAGCAGAATGACCATTCTTGCCACAAATCTGACATGCAACTTTCTGTCCTTGATGAAAAGAAGGCTTGTTCTGTGGAAAGAATTGAGGTTCCACTGGGTTATTAGTGTTCTAAAATTGACCACTACCACTACCAGGAAACTGAAACTGATTGTGATAGAATTGACCACCACCAGAGAATTGATTTCCACCACTTCTTCCATTGCCACGACCTCTATTACTCCCAGCCTTGCCTCTTCCTTTTGCAAAATTTTGATTGAATTGATTGGCTGCCATAGCAAATGATGCAGAATCTCTAAGAACATCATGATTAGACATTTTCTTGATTGACCTTTCTTCAGCATTTAGGAGTGTATTCAACTCTTCAATAGTAAGAACATCATTTCTGATTCTAATTGCAGAACAAAATGCATCAAATTCTGAAGGCAGAGCTTCAAGTGCTAGATGGATTAGCTCTTCCTCATCAACACAAACTGCTACAGCTCCAAGTTTATCTCTAACCTCCTTGATTCGTTGAAAAAAAGAATCCATTGACTCTGAACCCTTCCTGATACTCATTAACTCATCCCTCAAACTGAGCACATGAGATCGTGATACTGATGCAAACCTTTTCTCAAGCACCTTCCAGACACCTCTCCCTGACTTCTGACCCACAGTAAGAGCCAAGACAAACGGAGAAAGCGTTGAATTAAGGAAGGTGAATAAAGCTTGCTCACGACTCTTCCATTGAAAATACTCTGGATTAGCTATAGTTGTAAAATTACCTGAGCTATCCTTTAGAAATGGATCCGGAGCTTGATCATCATCATTGATGAAATTGATCATTGAATATGCTACCAAGATCACTTCAATCTGATGTTTCCACACCATATAGTTGTTGTAATCGAGCTTCACAGTAGCCATACTTGCCATATTTGACAATAGTAGTAACGAAGGATTGACACCATGAGTGATCGAAGAACTCGTGGTTGATCCTGTTGTTGCAGAGGATGAAGACGGTGAAGAATTTGCAGAAGACGCCATTGTAGGCTCTAATACCATGAGAAGAGTTCTGGTATTATGAAAGAACTCTGATATTCTTTAGAGAGAAATTCTAGAAGAAGAAGAAATAGAAAAACTGAGTTTTCATTTCTAAATAGATTACATCAGATCCCTAATATATAGGGTCATTAATCCTAACAGATTTGGAACTAACCACTCTAACAGAATACATACACGTGGACAGCATTACAACTAATTCTATACTTAACCAGTGATGCTAAACTACATACAGGATTACAATGTAATTGCAAAGCTACAAGTCGTTTAAGCTTTGTTTTATATCTCTGTTGACATCCTTCTTTACAGTTTAAACTTTCTCAAAAAAAAAAAGTTTGACATCACAAATTTGTACTGCACGTTGTATTATTGTGATGCTATACTTGAACTACTTCCATCTTATATTGAAATACTAAATTATGACTTCACTCTTCGGGCCATGCACAAGGTCAATTCATGGTTTGGGAAACTATCTTGAATTAAAAAATCTCTTCTTATTTTAAGATCAAATGTATTAGCTTCCTAAAGATACTCATCCCCAACCTTATAATTACTTGCCAAATTACTGTTACAAGATGGGAGGAAATCCGTACATAAAATAGCTCTTCTATGTCTAGCACATAGTAGCTTTCGATCATATTGTCCTCCCAAGCTTCAGTGACATCCACTGATCACTTACAACTAAGGGTTGTGTTCTCATGCAGAGATTCAATAAGGAAGCAAAGGTCACATCTATATCCTAAAGAGAAAAATAAAAATACATTATGTCCTAAAAAGACTAGTCAGGTTACAATCAAATATCCTTATAATCTTAGTTCAACCTTAGTATTTAAGGCATTCACATCAATTCGTGCAAAAAAATTTGTTTATTTTTAACATGAGAATTTACTTTTTATATTTTACATATTAACTTTTCAAAATACCCTGCATTAAATTATCTATTTTACACAATATTTCATTAAAATGTCAATTTTCTTGATTTTTTAATTATTTCTTTTTCGTCACATACAGCAAGTGGTGGCTCTAGAAATATATTTTAGGGGGTCATTTAAATTCGTGTTGAAAATAACCTCTTTATAAATAATATTTTCTTATTTCATCTTGATCATTAGGATAATAAGATAGATCTTTTTTTGTAAGTCATGATTCAAAGGAAGATTTTTCAAGTTAACACAAGTTCTCTTAGAAGATAAATCTTAAGTAGGAGATGAATCTTGTTGTACACATGATTTCCTTATCAAAAAGTTGTCCAGAGTACCAACAAGGGAATAAAATATGAACTATAAGATAGAGAAATCCTATTTTACCTTAATTTAAGTGTATATGTGTGTGAAACTCTTTTCTAAAAACTTAAACCATATCCCTTACTCCCCCCTATTCCATAATAACTTATACTTGTGTAGTAACTATCACATCAAGGGTGCACGATGGTAGGCATATTGTTTCTTAGCGTAATGAGAAAATACTAATTATTGTTATTAAAATTAAATCTTGAAAATTTTTTGATAGGTTATAAACAATAATTAATAACTTTATTATAATAAGAGACCATAGATGATTTTCAAGATTTAATTTTAAAAATTAAATCTTGAAAATCATCTATGGTCTCTTATTATAATAAAGTTATTAATTATTGTTTTTAAGTAAAACTTTAATTCTTATTTCTTATAATATTTTAATTTAATTTTTTTTGTCTTTCCTCTTTTCAATTATTATATTTAACAACTCAATTCGATTTTGACAACTTATTGATCTTTGTAATTCGTTAAGAAGAATTTTTGTTGTATTTTTTGCATTACTCTATTAAAAATTTAACACAACAATACAATCATAAAATATATATATATATATATATCTTCACTTCCCACTGTCCCAACCTCACTTCTATTTCATCTTGGAGAGAGAGAGAGAGAAGCTTAAAAGGGGCCAAGGAGTGGACTAGAGGACCTCAACCTCAACCCTATCCTAAAGAACATAAAAACCTCATTTTATACATAAGTTTCATAGCATGATCATCTGTTTAGTCCAAAACCCACCAAACTGTACTTTGTTCACATTTGCTCATCCCCACCCCAATCTATATGGGTGTATATATATATTTAGAATATTTGTATATATAATTCAATTTTTTTTTTTAAATATCTATGCCGATTATAATTTGTTTTATTAATACATATCATATTATCAACTCATTGTTGCCCTTTCCCTTTTTTTCTCTCATCTCTGTTTCTTCTTGTCCAAGCTACCTCATTAGAGAAGGCAAAGTACATTTGCTTTGCCTCACCTTTGAACTATTCCGCATGAAGAGGTAGACCAACTAATTGGTACAAAACTTGAATAGCCCAATGGCAATTCGGTGAAACCCACAAATCCTGAAAACAATCCTTTTAAGCTTTGGTGTTTTTGAAGAGCCCAAATATATATAGTTCTATTGGGTCCAGTGGGCTCTTATATTCTCAGCTAGCTTTGCTTAAAAGCATTAAATAGTACTATTACTATAGCAGTGAAGAGCCCACCCACATCAATGGATGGATTTTTTTTTTTTTTTTTTTAAAAAAAAATTGGGTTAGCCAGACTGAAACAACAAGGAGACAGGCTATTTTATTAGGAAAGTTAATATGTAGAACTCCAAAAATATTTCTTGGCATTGTCGAAGCAGGTAATAAAGTTGAAGAATGAATCATTTTTTAAAGATCCCTGCGCAAAAATTTACAGGAAAAGCATGTATGATCAATTTTATATTTTTTGGTTGATGCTCTGAGAGAGTGAAAGAAAGTGAAAAACTAGGCACCATAAAGAACAAGAAAACCATATATGGGTTAGGTTGGGGTGCAATGGGACCCACCAATTTTGTGTAAAGAGCAGGCTTTTCCAAAAAGCTTACTTCAATTTTCCTTTTCTCTAGGATTCATTTACCTTGTGCTTTATTCTTTCTTTTGGCTAAGATGGATGGTGAAGTAGCGGGAGCTAAGGTGAAGATGATGATCAGAAAAGATAATACCACATCTGTACATGCAATCACCCTGCGTGTAACCAGGTCTCTGATCACCAATGCCCTGCTCATATGGAGCATTAACTATGGACTTGAACTTGCTACTCAAACTAAAGAATATATTGGTTGTGAGTGGGATTTCCATGTTGGAATTTTAACCATGGTTCTTGGTTATGTCCTTTTGTTTGTTGTACTTCACAATCTAGTAGCCATTTCAGCAGAACAGTTGCTGCAACAAGCGGAGGAAAATGGCACTCCACAAGGTAGCAACTTGAAAGCTGACAAATCTGTTTAGTTTGCCAGATTTTCATGTTGGAGTTGCATTGTAACCATGTTCATTGGTTTTGTGTTTCTGTTTATTGAAATTCCCATTCTAGCAGACATGCATCTAGAATTGGCAGGAAAGTTGCAGCAACAAGAGGAGGAAAATGGCACTCATCAAGGTAGCAACTTGAAAGCTGACACATATCTGTTTCGTTTGCAAAGAGTAACCATGCAAATAGGATCACCATATCAATTTAGCCCTTCATTTCTCTCTCCCTTTTATCCTTTTATATTAAGAAAAGCCTAGTACCACATAATTTTTCACAACTTTTTGCCACAATTGTGACATGGTAGAGTGTGATTGATAAAAAAAAATTGTAGGCCTATGTATGAGTAATTATTAACCACTCACAATCTGCCACGTCAAAGTTGTGACAAAAAAGTTGTGAAATAATTTGTGGTCCTAGAATTACTCTTTATATTAAATTCACATCTTCCATAAATGGGAGCCTTGTATAGTTATGTACTAGGTATTTTTGAATAATTTTTTATCAAAAGAATTGCATTGAGAAATATTTAGAATGAAAAACTCTAGATAGGTCAGAAGAGCCCAGATGAATACCACAAGCTTATTTTCGTGGGATTTTTTTTTTTTTTTTTGGTAAATAAGAGAATAGTATTAAGCACTACTCAAGAAAACCAGCTGTTTGAGGACGAATCCTCTCATAATACATGCCAATTTGGTCATAATATAAAAGCATAACAATGTCCATAGAC
This sequence comes from Quercus suber, assembly GCF_002906115.3. Classification (NCBI taxonomy): domain Eukaryota; kingdom Viridiplantae; phylum Streptophyta; class Magnoliopsida; order Fagales; family Fagaceae; genus Quercus; species Quercus suber. The sequence continues at coordinate 215,393 of NW_027070211.1, forward strand.
GGACTATCATAAACAACAAAATCTTGCTGAATAATTGGACCTATCAGGGCTAGAGCATCTGCACACCTATTAGATTTTTGTGGGATTTAGAACCATATAGATCCCCTACTAGCATAATTATCATTAAAGGAAATCTAGTTTGGATTGTCTACTATTACAACCCCATCGATACAAAAAAAGTTGGTAGAAGCATAAATGAGTTTTGCGTAGGATTCTATTCATGACATTTTATACACAGCACTAACAAAACCAAACAAAGTCTTGTTTCCATAGGTATATTTGGTAAGCTGTTCCATCATCTGCACTCATATATCTGCTTTACTTGTACTTTATTAAAAAAAAAAATTATCTCTTCAAGTATTCTTAACGAAAATATTACTGTGTAAACAATGAAGCAGCAAGGGAGATGACAATCCGTGAATTTATTGTCTGTCTCCTTGTGGTCGTGATCGTAGTCTTCACGCTATTGTGGATCATTTACACTGCATTTATTCTTGTACCGGTACCTCTAGGAGACCCAGACGGCCAATACTCTATCTACCATGTCATAATAAGGAGGGGTCTTAGTTGGATTTATCACCTTGTTCTTGTGTTCCTTGTATTTTTTTATTGTACTTGTATTAATGTTGGTGCTAGCAGTAGATTTCTCTAGCAGTTTGCAGCAGAAAGAGAAAAAAGGAAGCAGCATTCATGAAGGCCACAACGCAAATGTTGAGTGTCTTGTTTAACGTTTCTCAAGAAAAGTTTGACACCACAAATTTGTACTGCATATTGTATTATTGTGATGCTATACTTGAACTGTTTCCTTCTTATTGAAATACTAATTAAATTGTGACTTCACTCTTCAGGCCATGCACAAAGTTAATCCATGGTTTGGGAAACTATCTTGCATTAAAAAAATTCTAGATTTGTTTGGGAATCTCTTCCTAATTTATGATCAAATGTATTAGCTTCCTAAAGATACTCGTCTCCAACCTTCTAATCACTTGCCAAATCATTGTTACTAGATGGGAGCAAATCCATACATAAAATAGCTCTCTATGTCTAGCACATAGTAGCTTTCAATATTGTCCTCCCAAGCTTCAGTGACATCCATCAATTACTTATGACTAATGGCATGTTTGGATGTTTAAAAAAGGAGGGAGAGTAGAGTAGAGGGAGGGAGAGTAATGCAATTACCTTGTTTGGAAGTTTTTTAAAGAATGAGGGGGAGGGGTTTGGAGGAGTTTGGACTCCCTCTAACCCCCCAATTTTAATTCCCCAAATTGGAGAGATTTGGAGGGGGAGTAGAGTACATAAACTATTAACCAAGTAAATTACCTAATTTACCCTTATTATATTAACAAAATTACACAAGGGGAATGGCTAATTACTCCCTTCCCCCTTACTAATTTTAAAAACATCCAAATAAAGTGGAGGTGAATCATTCTCCTCTACTCTCCTCTCCACTACTCTACTCCCCTCTACTCTCCTCCCTCTCTAAACTTCCAAACAAGCCATTAATTTCCCCAAATTTGAAAGATTTGGAGGGGGAGTAGAGTACATAAACTATTGACCAAGTAAATTACCTAATTTATCCTTATTATATTAACAAAATTACACAAGGGGAAGGGCTAATTACTCCCTTTCCCCTTACTAATTTTAAAAACATCCAAATAAGGTGGAGGTGAATCATTCCCCTCTACTCTCCTCCCCACTACTCCCCTTCCCTCTACTCCCCTCTACTCTCCTCTCTCTCTCTAAACTTCCAAACAAGTCATAAGGGTTGTGCTCTCGTGCAGAGACTCAATAGGAAAGCACATGTCATGTCTACACTATATCCTAAAAAGACCGGTCAAGTTACTATCAGAGGTCCCTATAATCTGTTAAATAGCTCTGTTCAACCTTAGTATACACTCAATGTGAAACTTGAACACACACACACACATACAATCTAATCCAATCAAATTCAAACAAACCAGGTTTCACAGAAATAGTTACCTGTTTTCTAAAACATGACATGCTTCATCTCCTTACATTTGATTTAGCTACCAAGGAAGCTGAAGGAAACTGATATTTTCATTTATACGCCTTCAAACTAAACTGCAACATATAAATGTATAAATTTTTTCCCCAAAAGAATGGGATAAAAAGACCATGTCAAATTTCTTCACAACCAAAAAGAGCATCAAGGGAATCACTTAAAAAATGAATATTTTATTTCAACAAAGAGAACCCAAAAACAAATAACGAGTCCGCAACATTTGAAAAGGAAATTGCTATGATATATATATATATATATAGAAGTGAACTTGAGGACCTCAATCTTGTCCTAAAGAACGTTAACAACCTCATTTTATATATAAATTCCAGCATGATAAATTGTTAAGTCCAAAACCCGTTCATAAAAAAAAGTGTAGTCCAAAACCCATCTAACTGTACTTTGTTCAGGTTTGCCCATCCCCACCCCACCCCAATCCCTATATGTGTGTGTATGTATATATATACACACACATCCCTTAAGCCTTAGACAAGAGAGCAAGAATTTCTTTTCTGCTTTCAGCTGGATGGAGGATATTCCACCAAGCACTAATAATATTGTTGTAGCTGATTTACAAGCTCTTTAATTATATATGCAATGATCATTTCCTAAGCCAAAAAAAAAAAATGTGGCGTCTAACATATTATATGAGTTTCGTGCTAAAAGACTCTTTAAGGCGTTAATGTTTAACTCTTAGAAACTAAAGATCCCATTGGATTCATAACTTCTAACTGATATAATCTAATATATTATATTGTTACAACAAAATGTCACCATATCAGAATATGGCACAGCGAGAAACTGAAATTGGCACATAATTTGGCTTGAAAAGCTTACAGGGTTGTTTTTTTTTTCTTAGGCAGGGACAGGATATGTTGGTGAATTCCTATTCGTGTTATCTTACTGGTGACTAGTCCATAGAATTTTAAAGAATCAATTTGTTGTCGCTTATGAATCATGGGTTGTTGTACATAATGTGAAAACTAACAAGGGTGAGGATTTAGAAGAGCCAGAAAACAAAAGTGATTGCTGAATTCTGATGATCAGAACAGTGGTAAAAACAGGATTGAGGAAGATGAAGATACTCTATATGTAGTAAGCAGGAAAATTACTTTCTGGATTGAGAGGGTTGCAATAATTGCTTATACATTACCAGATTTATCAGCTGATCTGCCACTCTGTTCTAATTGTCTAATCTGTGTTACCTACTTCACTTCATCTATGGTTTTGGTTTTCCATTTTGTGTTTCTATTTTTATTAGTTTGAATCTAAGATTTGAGTAATTTTGATTGGTGACAGGATTATGTAATGCAGTTTACATAGCATACTTCATAAAACAGTCAGCGAAACTAGTGCAGAGTAAGTGCTCATGAAGTCATGCAATGGTATAAATGGTATAGCCAGTGGGCTTTCCATGTTAGGAGTTGTAACCATGTTCTTCGGCTTCGTTTCTGACTCTTGGAATTCCCATTCTAGCAGACTTGTTTCTAAATTTGACAGAACAATTGCAGCAAAAAGAGGAGGAAAATGGCACTCATCAAGGTAGCAACTTTAAAAGCCGGCATCTGTTTTAGTGACTCATAGGATCACCATTTTAAGTTAGCCCTTCATTTTTCTCTCCCTTCATCAGTTAATTCAGATCCCGCATAAACAGGAGCCTCATAAATTATGTCCAACCCTTTTTTTATACAATAATTTTCTAGTAAATGAATTGCATTGAGAAATATCCAGAAAGAAAAATTAAGGATTAGGTCAGAAGAGGTCAGAAGAGCCAAGAAAAATACCACAAGCTTACTTTTGTGGGAGATTTAGAATTCCTTACTACCAAAATTATCATTAATGTAGATCTAGTTTGGATTGTCCTGTACAACCTCACCGATAAAAACGTTGATAGAAGCATAAATGAAACAGAACTAGCAGCCAAGAGTTTTGTGTAGGATTCTTTTCATGACATTTTAGACACACCACTAATGAAACCAAACAAAGTATGAGCTTTTTCCACTATTTGCACTCACATCCCTACTTGTACATACATCTTTTCAAATTTTCTTAACAAAAATTATCACTACATGAACAATGAAACAGCAAGAGAGATGACAAACCATGAAATGATTGGCTGTATCCTTGCGAATATGATCACAGTCTTCATGCTTTTGTGAGGTACTTACACCGGAATTAGACTTTCAATGGAACCTAGAGGAGACTGCAAATACCATTTTCCTAACTTTCTCAATTGGAGTTATCACCATTGTCTTTGGTTTCATATATTTCATCTTTGGACTTGCAATAATGTTAGAGAGAAGGGGAAGCAGCATCCATGAAGGCCACAACACAAATGTTAAATGTTTGGTTTGACTTTGACAATTGACAAACAAATTTATACAGCATCTTGTATTATTGTGATGCTATACTTGAATTATTTCCTTATCATTCAAATACTTATTGGAATCTACAGCAAAACGATCCAATTGATCAAGATGCACAATTGTATCCATACGATTTTGCACTTCTCAACAATTATGAGTTCAGGCCATTAAACAGAGCCAAACCATGGTTTGGAAAACTTTTTTTATTTGATAGTTACAACAGGGGAGGTGGATTCAAACCCCAAATGTCTCTATTTATAACACCTAGATTAGTCAGTTGAGCTATAAGGCTCTTTTTTTTTGTTTTTTTTTTTTTTTTTATAAGTAACAAAAATTTTATTAAAAAACGAAAAACAGCCAACCCAAGCACATTGGGAATGTACTATGGGGGCATAAATCAATAACCAAGATTATAACAATCAAGTAAAACAAGAAGGGAAGAACAAGAAAAATGACAAAAGACAACACTCCAATCGAGGAGCGTGTGTAAGAAAAAAGACTTAATCTCCAACATAGAGCATTCACATCCCTCAAAGCTTCTAGCATTCCTTTCGCGCCAAATACACCATACCAAGCAATGAGGCACAATTCTCCACAACTCTATATTTCTATGTCGACCAAACTTACCCTGCCAAGACTCAAACAACTCAATAACCTTTTGAGGCATAACCCAATGAATTCCAAACAAACACACCAACGACCACAACTCACAAGCAATGGGGCAATGAAGAAGAAGATGATCCACTGACTTCCCACACTTCTTACACATATAGCACCAATCAAGAACTAGCACACATTGCTTGCGAAGATTATCTGTTGTTAAAATCTTACCTAAGGAAGCAGACCATGAAAAGAAAGCTACCCTTGGAGGAACCTTCGATTTCCAAATCATCTTCCAAGGGAAGGATAAGATGGTAGGAGGGTAGAAAGAAAGATAGAATCCTCTAACCTCAAAACCTCTATTCCTTGCTAGCTTCCAACACACCCTATCTATAAATAGATCAAAGGATTTTTGTTCCCAATCTTGTGGAGGACAACGAAATTTAGCATCCCAATGAATCCTCCCACCAGACCAACACATCACCTCCGCTACTGAAGAATCCTTTGTTCTACTAATACAATAAAGTTCTGGAAAAGCCTCTTGGAGAGTACGATCTCCACACCAAACATGCTTCCAAAACTTCACTCTAGTACCATCCCCAACATCATATAGAAGTAGTTTAGAAAAACTCATCCAATCACTACTAATATGTCTCCACAAACTAACACCATAAGCACTGGTCACCTTTTTCGTGCACCAACCACCCCAATCATTCCCATACTTCACCTCAATAACCTTCCTCCATAGAGCATTGGTCTCCATGCCATACCTCCATAACCATTTTCCTAACAAGGCAAAATTAAAAATTCATATTTTGTTTGGGCATCCCATCCTATTTTCTGACTGCTTTAGCTTTACACATCCACGACCTTATAATTACTTATCAGATCACGGTTACAAGATGAGAGCAAAACTTTACATAAAATAGTCCTCATATGATATCTAGCACCTCTCTCCACTCTATATATATATATATATATATATAGTTGGCCAAAAGAAGAAAGGATGCACCACAAAATAGTTTTTCAAATTCATCTAGAGGATGTTTATATAATCCTAAGTGCTTAAGCCAACTAAACCCTACCACTACCACGAAAAGTCAACCACACAAACCTTGTTCTCCCATTCCATACTTTATGGACCATATCAGTGTTGATCAATGATTCATTAACCAAGATTCTATTGCCACTCCCTCTAAAATTGTTTAACATAGAGCCTATCCCAGCTCATAATCTCATATAGCACTCCCAAGTTCACCACATCATTCCTCAGCTGTTCAACCTTCATCTTTGTTGTATTGCGGAGAAGATATTCTAGTAAACCTCCTCTTGATTTTTGACCTACTACTATACAACAGCAAGAACAACAACCAAGCCTTATTCTCAAACTTTAGGGTTGATGACTATGGCTCTTCAACAGACAAATTAGGTTTGATCGGCCCTTGACCCGGCCCATGTATTCTTTTTTCTCCATTCTATCCTATCCAAGACCATACTCTTTGTAACCTCATTTCCTAGTTTCTTACTCATACCACTTAACAACTAAGTAAAGAACTAAAGGAGAATCCCCAATTCTAATAGCACCCAATAGCAATCTAAACATGGTAGTCTCTCATAGATGTATGAATAGAAATGACAACTTGACAATGAAACAGAGCTTCAAGGAATCACATAAACAATAAAGCATCATATTTCATTAAAACAAAGAGAACCCAATATCAAAAAAAGACAAGTCAGAAACATATGAAACATTCACTAGTTGATTCTTAACAACTGTTTTTTTTTTTTATGACAAAATGTACAGAATCTGAGTACAAAAAACCATAGATGATAATAGAAGAACCCCTCAGACCCTAAACTCAAAGACCCAGAAACTAAAAGAGAGAGAAAGTTAGATGAGCTTGAAAGGGAGAGGCCAAGGAGTGGACCTGGGGACCTCAACTCGGTCCTTGATACGCTCAATCTTCTTCTCCTTTTTGGGTCTCGAGTTTCCGTACGACCCTTTGAATCTCTTTCCCTTCTTGGTCTTCTTGTCCCCACGCCCACACACAATCGGCACTCCTACTCCCGATCCTGATATTGATGATGATGATGGTGGTGGTGTTAGGGAGCTCGAAGGTGGTCGATGTGTCATCATCACTCGCCGTGCTAGTGCGCCGCACCACTGCATCATAGCCATTTTCTTTGCCCCGAGAGCTTCACGCTTCACAGTTGCTGTAGCTCAAAAATCAAAACCCACTATGACTCCTCCACACCCTGTGAAAATGAAACGGTGGGGGTTGTGTTACGGGCCGGGCTAGGCCTCTCTTTATTCTACTACTTTTTTATAATTGACACCAAAGGCCCAAACTCAATTCTCAATTAACTGATGAAGTTTTTTTTTTTTTTTTTTTTTTCAAATGAGAAAAAAAAAAAACTCAATTCTCAATTAACTGATGAAGTTTTTTTTTTTTTTTTTTTTTTCAAATGAGAAAAAAAAAAATCAAAATCAGAAGTATGGCATACAGAAGATTTTGAAGTATAAAATGGAGTACAAAAAGTATAATAGAAGATTTCTATTCAAGACCATCAATTTATAACAAAAACCAAAATGTCAGGTTCTTAACAAAGATAATCATTTTACTAAAATTATATTATAAAAATTATGCTACTTTGTAAAAGATGACCACCTAATTTGTTGTCATATTTATCTTTTTTACTATACTTTTTCGATTTTATTTTTATGAATAGTTAAATACGATAGCATTTGAATGTAGGACATCTATTTCAAATTTATGATTGTTATTTATCATTAAATCAATAAACTTATGTGTTACTATAAAATAAATAAATAAATAAAAACTAATTTTTTTATATAAAAAATTGAAGGATGGTTAAATGTTTTTTTAAAAGACATTAAATGTTCATTATAATTTAATGATCTTCACTGTTTTTATTTTTTAAGATAAGAGACTTTTACTAATTAAATTAACTAAAATGTGTTCCTAATGTTTTATTTCTATTCTAAAATAGTAGATAGTATTTCTATTAAAAGTTTAAACATGATTGCCATGTAGTTACTAACAGAATTTAAATCATGTTTATAAAGTTATGTCATTTTTGTTTTGAGGTTCAGGTTCAGTTTGGTTTAAATCAAACTCAAACCATTTTCATAGTTTGACTGAGGAAACGACTTGTATTGTATGTGCACATACGGCCTATACTGTAGTCCGTAAGAGCCAAAAACGACTTGTATAGTTGTATTTGTCATAGTAGAAAGTAGAAACTCAAACAGAAAATGAGTGATGGACATGTGGGCTGTGAGTGCTGTGGTTCCAAATAAAACACATCATAGAAATCGTGTACGAGTAATCACTTTTTTCTTTTTTTCTTTTTTCTTTTATCTTTTATCTTATCGACCTCGCTTTCAATATTATACACAGAAAGCACATTACCTGAACTTTTTTGAGTCTGCGAGAGCTTCATAGTTCAAACTTCAAAGTCAGTTTCGATAATGGAGCTTTGCAGAGCTACTACTTTCTCATGGACTCACACAGTCTCTACCTCTCTTTACATCCCTCAACCCTCCTCTGTGAGCACCCATATTTGCATTTCTTTGTTTTTTCATCATTGATTGTACTTTATTAGTTATCACTTATTATTTGCTCATACAATGTTTTTTTTTTTTTTTTGGTGGTTAAGATGTGTGAGACTAAGAGATTCAAGGTGTGGTGTGGCTCTGATCAACCCCAGAAGGTAAACTGTTTGAATATTTGGTTTTAAGTATTAAAAGCTCTTTAAGAATCAAAGTATTGTAGCATGTTACACTGTCCTAGTTTTTCTTCAGTATGGGATAGTTATATATGATTTATTGAGAATTGGACTTGTTCTTCTTTACTGGAAGTTGTAGTTTTCAATAATTTGCATTACCGTTTTCATTTAGATACTGGGTATAAAAGTTGTGATTGATATTAGTCACTTCCCATAATTACACTTGCAAGTTGGGTTTGTGATGGCCTTTACAGCTTAAAGTGATTGAGGACATTCACACACTTCAGCAAGTTTTTTTTTTTTTTTCCCTGGTTGGTAAAAAATACTTGGGTTGCAACAATTATATGTTTAGCAAGATTATCTTGGTTCCTTGGAGATATAATTTACCTTCTACAGCTTGTTATGGGCAAATCAGATGACTGTATCGGTGACTGGAGCCACAGGTTTTGTTGGTAGAAGATTGGTGCAGAGGCTGCATGCAGGTAAAACGTCTTTCTGAAGTATTTCTAATCCTACATCTGTATTCAAATCTAGGTACATTGACCTTGGTTGATTGTGTTTTTTGATCAATTCCTTTCTTTCTTTAATTGTCCACAGTGACTCATTGTGTGACAATCATTTCTACTTGCAGTTATGGACATTCATCCATTATAGTATTTATGCAATGTCTGCCTAAATGACTTTGTGACATTTCATGCTTTATGTGGCACCTAAAGCACCTGATTTGAATGTTTTTGGGCGTAGCTGATTGGTGAAATTACTCTTCAAATGCTTTTTTGATTGTGTACCTTAATTAAACTCCCAAATATTGTTACCATGCACATCACATATAGGATAGGTGTATCAGTATACGATTCACATTTCCTTATATCTCATAGAATGTGCAATTTCTCATTTTCTAAACTAGAAGGGAACAAGGTGCATTCAAACCACGAACCAATTCAATTCAAGGTTGGGTTGCATCAAATTGGTTCTTGGTTTCACCCAGTAGGCTACATTGCTTCCTAACTCTGTCTACAATGTTGAAACTACAGATGATCTGTTTGGTTATTTTTTCTTTCTACTTTATATCATTTTGAGCTTCTTCTTGATATATATATATATATATATATAGTCAGGCTATCTATAATATTCCCTTCAATCTACTTTTCAATGCAGATAATCATCGCGTTCATGTCCTGACACGCTCAAGATCTAAGGCTGAGTTAATTTTTCCGGGTAAGAAGGTAATGAATATTTGAAGCCAGTTGATTGATTCTTTAAATTTGCAAAATTCAGGAAATATCACTATTTTTGAGTGATGAATGTTTTAAAAACTTGTATAACAGAAAAGCTTTTTGGGCAAGAGAGAGGGAAATGCTTTTATTTGTTTATATTCAGTTCATTTTCAAAAGAACTTAAACTTTGCTTTTATTTCTTATTTATTTTTTCATGCACATATATCCTTTTATTAATTGGAACAAAAAAAAAAAGGTTGAGTATATTTTCTTTCTAGAATATGTTGGCTTAATTCTTGAAATATTACCTGGCATTTGTAGTCAAGGACTTTCCAGGAATAGTGATTGCAGAGGAGCCAGGGTGGAAAGACTGCATTCAAGGTTCAAATGGTGTTGTGAACTTGGCTGGAATGCCCATAAGTACACGATGGTCTTCTGAGGTCAGTTTGACTTGCTCATACAACCTGTTTCATATGATAGGGAATCCTCAGGGAGATGCACCTGGTCCTGGTGCTATAGCTAATCCCATGCCTCTAGAAGCATGTGTACAAGCTCTTAATGAGGGGCATGATCTTTCTCAAGAGGATAATAGAATTATTAGTGTGGCTAGTAAATGACCCTTTACCTTTTGAGTTACACATAAATGGTAGCTACATTAAGAGAGGCTGCATACTACTTTAAAATATCTGCTGCTTACCTATCTTTACATTTTTTTTTTTGGGTCTTAATTGTAAGGTCTGCTACCACTTTCTATCTTGCTTATCACATCTACTTTGTCAAAAAGGCTTTATAGAGAGAACAAGTTGTCTACTTGATAAATTGGGATTTCCATGGCCATTATACAAGTGAAAACCTGTCATGTATTTTACTGAATATTACTTGCTATGGTCATCATTCTTGTGGCATGTGATGCAATTATGTGTTTTTGAGATTACCGTCACTCTGCAATAATGCTAGTGCCATTATATCTCATTATGATATTGATCATAGAACCATAGTGTATCACATCTCCCTTGAAGCCAGTGAAATCTGCTAATTTATTATTCTGCTCCAGATCAAGAAAGAGATCAAGCAAAGCCGGATTAGAGTCACCTCAAAGGTCAGCTGTCATTGTCCTGTGCCAATCTGTTCACATGTGAAGAGTTTTTTTTTTTTTTTTTTTTTTGGTCTTCTTTGGGGTGAATGCAAAAAGTGATGAGTAGTTACAATTTCTCATTTCCAGTTCTTCATCTGACCATTTCAATTAATTTTGAAGGTTGTAGATTTAATAAATGATGCACCAGATGCAGTTCGGCCTACAGTTTTAGTTAGTGCAACTGCTGTTGGTTATTATGGTCTGCATCTACCACCAATTTTTCTATTTTTGTATGATTCTTTTAAAGATACATATATTTTTCTTCTGCTTTAATTTGTTTGGCATATATTTTCAGTGATTAAAACATGTATAGGGTTGCCCAAGTGCCCAACTATAGATCGTTCTTCGATATTAACCTGGAACTTATATTCCCAGGGAATTGATGTTATTCTTTTGTGTTTCAAAATAATTTCTATACTGCACCCTATGGAACATTTAATCATACCTTCAAAAAATTCTGATTAATGTTCTGTAGTGTTTGATTTTACACCTGCTCACTAACCCAATCATACCTTCAAAGCTTGCACCTTATGCAAAGCTTTATGTACCTCTCTCTCTCTCTCTGGCATATGATATCCTCTTGTCTATATTTAGGTTTAACTTTTGGACCCCCTTATTATCTATAATAGATGCTTTACCCTTTTTATTCTTGTCATTTGCTCAGGCACTAGCGAAACAAAAGTATTTGATGAAAAGAGCCCATCAGGAAATGATTACTTGTCTGAGGTATTAATTATTTTACCATCACCTGTTATGCATGATGTAATTTCAGTAAAACTTGGTCAAATTGAAAAATATGCTCAGATAAATTTCACTTGGAATTATATTTTCCAGTAGTGCATTACTTCTATGGTCAATATACCAATCTGGAAGCTTTATCTTAACTACAGCCTCCTCCATATGATCTTCTCAGGTTTGTAGAGAATGGGAATCAACAGCCCTCAGAGTGAATAAGGATGTTAGATTAGCACTTATTCGCATTGGTGTTGTTCTTGGTAAAGATGGTGGTGCCTTAGGTATGACTAATCTTTTAAACCATTGCATTGTATTCTCATTGACTCTAGTCTCATGACTCCTGATTTTTATCTTCAACCCGAAGAATACATATTGACCAATCTAGTGAGGCTGTCAGACTTGTGTGGCTTCTTGGTTGAATCAGGAGATGGTTTCTCATAATTATATTTAGCATTCCATTTTTCTTATTTTCTAATAAAATTTTATCTGAGAAATGTTGTGACAACTTTTGATTTTATTCGGTCAGACTCACAAACTTTACATGTCTTAGAGTTTTATAATACTACCAACTGATGCTTTGTTGCAATACTACTAACTGTTCAACATGAAGAAGCTTGTTTCAGTTGATGTATTTGCATTCGTATCTTTGATCATTTGCAGCTAAAATGATCCCTCTCTTCATGTTGTTTGCTGGTGGACCTTTGGGCTCTGGAAAACAATGGTACTGTACTCAAGCTGTCTTTCATATAAGCTCAGTGTGTGACAATTATTTAGTACCAAGAACAATTTCAATATACATTTTGAGGTGCAAGAATTTGCTTGATTTTGCTATTAAAGAAAAAATATTTTCAAAGTGCTATCAGACAGTAACAGCATTATCAATGGGTTTTAATTTTAGATATATCAGTCTACTGAATAGGCCAAAATGTCTAATGAGATTACTTAGATTATGGCCATGTATTTATTTTCTCCATAATTTCAAATATTTGACCGTTCTCATAGTTTTGCAGGTTTTCCTGGATTCATCTAGATGACATAGTAAACCTAATATATGAAGCTCTATCCAATCCATCTTATAAAGGTAAATATTTATGATACATAGTAATGAATGTTTTGGGATTTGTTAAGCAACACTAAGGGAAATTAAAATATAGGAGTGAAAGTAATATACTGGATGATTTCTCCAGCATACACCAACTTTTATTTGCTATGTTAAGTTTGCAAGCATGTGGAGAAAGAATGTTAATGACATCTTCTTCTGAATTGTTGGTTACACCAGCACATCCTATTTTGGTAGTTTATTCTTATATTCCTATGCAATCTGATGCTTTAGAATTAATGTCTGTATTTTTCTTCATCCATCTCTTGTAATTTGAAGATAATGTAAAAGCTAAGACTTCTTTTCCCATTAGCATTTCTTTCACTTTCGTTGCATTGCATCTGTGGTAGATCTTGCTGCAACATATTTTCTCCTAGACCCAGTAGACCATTAGGCTTCTCAGCTTGTATTTTCTTTTCAGGGAAAAAAATCCCATATTATTTTTTCCATGCATCAAGTTATTGTATTCTAGGCATCAACACTAGGTTTTGAGGCTTTTCAATAATATGACTTGGTTTCCAAAACCAAAATGGCAGGTGTTATTAATGGAACTGCGCCAAACCCAATTAGATTAGCTGAAATGTGTGAGCATTTGGGAAAAGCCATGGGCAGGCCCTCATGGCTGCCTGTACCTGACATTGCACTCAAAGCAGTCCTAGGAGAAGGTGCTTGTGTGGTAATAATTTACTTATTTTCTCGTATCTTCCACTTTTTTATCTTTCATTCTCTCTGTAATCACATCTTGTTGAAACACATTAACTGACCTCATTGCAGGTTTTGGAAGGGCAGCGGGTACTTCCTGCTAGGGCCAAAGAATTGGGTTTCCCATTCAAGTATCCTTATGTGAAAGATGCACTTAAAGCAATTCTTTCATAAGAAAGACAACCAGGATATTCTTTATTCTTTGGATCAGAGGGTATAAGGATACAGCAAACATTAAGAAATATGCAGTTAGAATTTAGTGATCAGATCAAGTGAGATTGAGTTCAGCACTGAAACGGAGTTGGTGTACAATGCTCTGAAATCAGTCTGTATTTTCCCATTATAATGTGTCAGGAATCCTTGAGCATAAGTTACTACTGTTTCCAATTTACGGTCTTTCAGTATTTTTGTATATCTACCACATTAGAGCAAGAATTCTTTCCAATCCTATGTATTTCTCAGATACACTACCAATCTGTACTTCTCATATGTTTGTATTTGGCACTTGCCGTCTTGTCCAATCCCATGTGTTCATATGGAGATCGTTCAGATTAATGAGTCCTCTCAAAAAGAGCAAATTCATGTTGGATGAGCTCCAAAAACGAGCTAAAGACAACGAGGTTTCAAGCAGTGGCTCTTAGTTTCGTATGGGCTGGCTTTATTTTAAAAAATAGCCTATTTAATGAATAGCAAATTGATGTTATCAAGTGCTCCACAGGGAAGCAGTGAAATTGAATTATTATGTTATATATGCAAACCTAAAGTCAAGCACCTAGTGGGTATTAAAACAGTTCAAACATGTTAACGACTGGCTATCATAAGAGTTCAAGACAGACTACCATTGCCTGATAACGGATCATATCCTCTCTCTCTCTCTCTCTCTCGCAAACTCATGAGATTTGCAATCACTCAGGACAATGCCTATCAATGGTAAGTTTGGGTCGCCAATGGCCAAAGTGCAGAGATGGCAGGGGGGATGGGAGAGCCGGAGGGGGGAGACTTTTCAAGGACGACTTCTACCTGTTTAAGAGTTCTGTAAACACCAGATGCAAGCCTGCTCTAAAAGTCTCACAAACAAAGGAAATAAGTCATGATTTTCATTTCTTCATTTGACATGAGAACCTACTGTTTCATCTTTTGATAATACATCCCAGATAAATACAGAACTCCGTTGTATTCCCTAATCCATATAGGACTAGTGAAAGGAGAATAAAAAAACTTCAGAGCATTTGATTGTTTGAAAGTTCATCAACCCCTCAATGAGTACTTTTTCCCAGAAAAAGCCTGGAACTTTGGCTCTTCACTCTTTGAGGGCTGCTCTTGTTTAGTCTCTTTTGCAGGTTCCTGCAACATTATGGAGAACATATAGTTCAGCAACCTTTTGTTTGGCTATTTATGTTTTTTAGAGCTGGTTAAGTATGAATGAGAAGACATAAGAATAAACGTATACCTTTGGTGTATCTTTAGGAGTGCGGCTTACATTTGATCCAAACACAAGCTTTCCCTGAGCCTGACGACTGGTGCTTTGTGAACTAGATCCTGTAGAAGGCTTTGCATTACCATTGGCAACATTAGGTTGCTTGTCTTTGGATCGTGAGGGAGCAACTGATGGAGGCTGGTAATTCAAAGGTTTCCCATCCAAGCGTCTCCCTGATCCAGTGAAAGGGCTGAATTTAGGTTCAGTTTCAGCTGGAGCCTCTTCAGCTGCAGGAACAAAAGACGTTACTCGTCTTGCAGAATAAATAAAAATTTAAAAGAGTTGTATAATAAGAAATAGACCTTGTATTACTATGTAACTATTTTTTTTAAAGAAGAATTTATTGCTATGGAGCATTCCCATTATTGCTATGGAGCATTCTTAAATACAAAAGATTCAACATCAAGTGCAGAAGTGCCTTCTCTGTATCTATCAAGTGATCATAAAAGATTGGACATGATGTAATTACTATCAAGTAAGAGAAACTCTAAAAACCAACAATAGGCAGAAACCCAATCAAGAATTCAAGATGATTTTTATCTGTCCCCTATAATATGTTGAATATCTGTTAAGACATGAGAAAAGAAAGAAACACATTGCACATTCACTCTCAATTAAAGTGTAAAAGAAGCCACAACAGTAACAGAAAGACATGGTCAAGTAGAAAGAAAAATATTCACCTGGTGCCTTGCCTAGAGGAACAGGTGCAATAGGCTTTTCAGGTTCCTTGTAATCGAGGGGAGGTGCAAAGTCCACCTCACAGTCTGTCTCAATGATACTTATTGCATTAGCAGGTTTTGTTTCTATTATATCTATGTAATACTTCTTGTTGTTATATGCCACCATAATACTATCCCCAGAGGTTAAGCAAGAAAAGTTCCTTAATGTTGTCTCTAAGCTGCACGACAAAAGAAAGCAAAATCATATATGATAACATCTACCCCTGCATATGCAATAAACAAAACAGACATAGCAGCATGAATAACATCTTTATAGCTCAGAGAAACCATAAAATAATTAGGAAATAGCTTTATAGCTAGTTGATTGGATGATATGGAAGAGGAAATCAGCACTACATAAATACACCATGGACATATCACACACTGCAAAACAAGGGGAGGACATCACAAGAACAGAACAATAAAGTAATATTTATTATTAAGTTATTGCTTTGTCCTCCTTATAAGAGCCCCTCATTTTAATTCCTTTCTTCCATATAGAATCAACGGGCTTCCTTGTTCACAGCAAGGACTGAATTAAGATGACAGCACCTATAATAGATGCGTACATGACATGACACATTAAATTCGTGATGAATACAGGAAGAAGAAGGATTACAACCACATGAATCCCCTTCTTTGCCAAACAAGGACAACAATGACTCAAGAATCAAGATATACCACATCTAACACTAAATAAGAACTAATGACATAAAAATAACTAACTCACATAGCTTTTGGGTTTGAAATATCCAAAAAGTCCTTTGTGTGCGGTTGCAATTTGACATATGTTCCCTTTGGAAGAGTAACATTTTTCACTCGCACAATATCCCCCTCTTGTAAGAGCATGTTCTCCATCATCTATATGGAAAGAATACAAAAAGAAAAGGCAAAAATTAAATGACCAGAAGACATATCCGACAGCTAAACTTCCTTATAGCAAATTGCAGTACTAGTTCCAAGCCCAAAAAAAAAATTTGAATGCCTACCCAGTAAGGCATATAGATCATGCCTTCTTCAGCAATGAACTCAAGAACGCCACAATGAGAAACCCGCTCAGCAGAAGCATTCCGAAGCTCAAACAACATTGGATAATCAATATGTAAAGATGCTGCAAATTTATTATCCACATTAGCAATCTTAATTCGTGACCATGAGGAATAAAAACTACATCAACTATGAGAAACATAATACATAATAAGAGATCAAATTAGATGAACTAACCAAGGCGGTCCAAGGCTGAAGGAGGCATTATAACTGAAACAACAGAAGTTTAAAACAATCTCAAGAATAATACACATAAAACTGAAATGCAATCACAAAATGTGGGATTAATTTGAAAAACTTACTTTTATCACCACTTTCAAGTTGTGGCTGCAAAACACATAAAATAATTGAGTTAAAACAACAGAAAACTTGAGAAACAGAAGAATATGAACTTCCAAAATATATGCAAGCACATGGATTTAGATCATATGTACTGCAAGAGAGAGAGAGAGAGAGAGAGAGAGTAACAATTATTTCTAGAGAAAAAATAGTTCCAACTGTTTTCTCCTTAGGACAAAAATTAATGAGCAAGTTAGTTGCCTTCCTAAAGATGAAACAGTTACAAATTAGATGTGCTACCCTTTTTCTTTTTCTTTTTTTTAATACTGTGCTACTGTTGTGTATAACTGTGATATGATTGGTCTACAAGGTCTCAAACCATGAAAATTTGTCAACCTTAAACACAACTAATCAAAGGGTGTAATGGAAGCATGTATAGATCTGTCCAGTAATGATGAAAAATATCCCTACAAAAGGATGGGCAAATAAAAGGCCTTCTGAGTAGAGAGCAAACTCTTTTGACTTTTGAGGACAACTAAGGACGACATCAACATGAAATTTTCATTAGCTCTATAATGAATAAACAATGAAACTGAAGGGTCTTCAACAAAGCTCAACCATTTCTGAAGTCATTGCTAAGGCATATTAGTAGACTAGATCAATACTAGATGAAGAAATTCCAACCTTTTCAATAAATGATGCCGGGTAACATCGATATGTCTGCTCAAACGATGTCCCGTGATACCCATATCCATCGAAAAACTGCAATTTCACAAACCAGTAGGATTGATCATAATTAATAACTACCCATCAAACAGCTGCAAATTTCACAAACAGAATTGCATAATTATAAATTATACAAGATAGTTAACCAATTACAAATCATAAATTGATGTCCCAAGTCACTTATCAAAACAATTAGCATTTGATCAAAACAGAACAAGAAAATATACAATTCTAAATTGCAAATAAATTAGTCACAACACACATTATCATCGAGTGATTAAACATTAACTGACGTCAATGAGCTCTAGCTCAAAGGTCACTTCCACTTCCCACACGAATGGGAGGAGGGTACGGTGGCAGGTTCAAAACCTGCCCATATCTACCATAGGTGATGGGTTCAAAACCTACTGGGTGCGTGTATAAATTGCCAAAATAAATATTAAACAATGAACGATTCTACCATAAACATACCATTTTCTACAACGTATAGATTGTCACGCAAGATAATGAAAACCGTCCAAAGCTCCCTACAAGAACAAGAAAAACCACATTGTCAACAAAAACCACACAATTCACCAAACTATCAAATAATCTCAGTATAAAACAGATTGCCAAAGTTTATAACTTATCTAAGTTTTGATAAACACCATAATACATCAAAAACAAATACAAATTTCAAATTAATGCCTCTATGTTTGTGAAGATGATATTTTTTTAAAAAAAATTTAATTACAAAAAATAAAGGAATTATGAAATAAAAACACTAAAAAATATGAAATTTAAGACTCTGATTATTACATTTATACCATAATACATCAAAACAAATACAAATTTCAATCTTTGATTTGTTAACCGTTAATGCCTCTACGTTTGTGAACATGATAATTTTTTTTTTTTTTTAATTACCAAAAAAAAAAAAAAACACACAAAAATATATGAAATTTAGCAAGCATAGTTAATGCCTCTACGTTTGTGAACATGATAATTTTTTTTTTTTTTTAATTACCAAAAAAAAAAAAAAACACACAAAAATATATGAAATTTAGCAAGCATTTTATCAAAGACTCTGATTATTAAAATTAAAATTAGGACCTTACAAAAACCAGCAAATCCAGTAAACTGAAGCTAATACAAGTACAAAAAAATTCAGTAACAATTTCTTTTTTTTTCATGAAATTTTATCGCAGGCAAGAATAGGCAAGAAGATAATGAATCAGAATGTAAATTCCCTAAACTTTCTGTCCAGGAAAACAAGATTATATTGGAAAAAAAAATTAAAAAATTATATAAAAAAAAATTAATTAGATCTAAATGTAAATTTGATATGAATGATAAAAACACAGTGAATTGCAAGATATATAAATGGCGGTGCGAATCGAAATTACCGAGGAGAGAGAAGAGATAGGAGAGAGAAAGCACTGTTGGTTTGCTCGGAGAAGACGAAAACGGTGAGAATTGTAGAGAGTGGAACTTGAGGGAAAAAAAGACTGATTGCGTAAAGTGTGAGTGAATGGAATATAGAATAGGAAAAGAGAGAAAGAGCCTAAGTTGCGGTCCGGTGCGTTCTATGCACGCCACGTTGCTATCTGCCAGGTGTGTTTCAATATTCCTATGGGCTTGGGTTGGGCCTTCTTATATATCTGAAAATTATAGATTTTTGGGTTGTGTCATTTGTGTGGGCTAAGTTCATGAGTTGGGCCTGTTCATTTGGGCCAATTAAGTACAAGGGCCTAATTTTTAATGGTTGATTATGTAGTGTTGTTTATTAGTTGAATAAAGAATTTGATAATAAGCAACAAAAAAAGGGAGGAGGAAATTTGGCATTAGAAAAGTAAGATTTTTTTTTTTTTTGGAGCAAGATGACATGCAAGATTTGGTTATCAATTGCAGCAAAAAAATCAGCTTGGTTAAATAGAAGCCCTCTCACTCCAAAGGATTGTAAACTCAAAATTGAGATTTTAAAACATTGTTATGGAAAATGGCATGGAATATTCTGTCTATTAAAGAGTCTTGAGCAAGCATTGGCACAAGTTTAGCTTAAGTCCAGTGCTCGAGAGTAGTGGGCATATGACATGGGCAAGACACACGCCCAACAATGATCACATGTTAGTCTCGTATCCCGTTTAATGCATTGGAACACTAGACAGAAGTCTTGTCTTACTGAAACTTAGAAGATGCTATCAGTCTCTTACCAATTTTGCCCTAAATTTGAGAAAAAAATTTGTCTCAAGCAACAAAAGATTCGGTATCAAGTGTTAACATTATTGTATTCAGAAAAATTTATGGAAAAAATATAAAAGGGAAGAATGGATATATATTTACTTTGTTTGCATCAATAGTGTGTGATAATTATTTGGTTGTGCAGGCATCAATCAACATTTAAACTTTATAGGTTTACTGCAATATGTTGTTTTTTTTTGGGTGATGCTCTCAATGTTGTTTAATGCATTAAATGATAGGTGCAAGTCAAGGGTTGGTTACAGATAGGAAAGGGTTGTTGGATAGTTTCATCTGTTAGGGGTTAGGACATTGTCCCTGTTCATAGGTCTGTTCATTTCTTCGTCTACAGTTTGATCATTGTCTTTTGTTTTAGTTTCTAGTTAGTAATAAACACACCATAGGACTTTATGGTGGTTCTATGCTCAAATCATAGCAAAACTTGATTCTGTTCAGGTCACATGTATTATTGTACTATGAAGCCATGATTGAGAGAGTACTAAAGTAGGCTCAGATGTCCAAACACATGAAATGGCCACATGGGCTCAACCTCTTCTTCTTTCTTTCTTCATTTTTTTTTTATCCTGAAGCTACAAAGGCTCAACTCAGAGTCCATTGAATGAAACCAATCCACAACTGAGAGGTACTCTAGATCACAGGGCTTAAAGCCCTTTTAGGCAAAGGGAAAAAAGTGTCAATGCATTACACAAAGTGAACCGCCCATATAACTTTTAACAAAAGTTTAACCCAATTCCACTATATGATAAAAATGGTTTAGACAAATGCACGATAGAATCATAGAATAGAATCATGACAACACAAAAGATCACTAATATTTGTCTGGCCAATATTGTGTTTCTTTCACAATAGCTGCAAAATGAATTGACAACTGCTATACGTAGCAGCTGCACCACAACTAGAAATCATTAGCATCTTATTCTTTGGCCAATCTTCACAATGGTTTGTGCTCTTCTATGCTAGGAAAAGAACACTAGTTTATACTCAAAAGTGAATTTCATCATGATTAATTCGTAAATCTATTGAAATGTGAAGTGCAACATCACAGCAATGGTTACACTATACTACAATTACAGAAAAAGCTGTAGTTTATTGTGAAAAGTGAACATATCATCACTGAAAATTTACTTGTGAAAACAAAATATAGTTAGATCATGCTTGATCAATATGAGGTTCCATGGGACTTGTGATTAGAGGAGTCTCTACAGAATGCTATCATAACATCATCTACGTTGTTTCCTCTCAATTGAACAATCCCACTAGAGTAAGTAACATCTGCAATGTGTCTTTTCATGTAAATGAGTATCCCACATCAGAGAGACAAGTGTTTCCTCTCTCTTTTTTTCTTTTTTTCTTTTTAAATTCTTTGGGATGGATGATTTAATCATTTATAAGATGGACAAAACTTAGACACGATTTCTTAAGTGTCATACTTTTAAGTTTCTTAATTAAATTCAACCACATGACTATGAACCACAAAAAATGCTATCTTTTGCCAAGACAACTACATTCAACTATGTGATTCATTGATGAATACAACCACTTGGTTGAATTACTCAAAACAAAAAAATATGCACGTGTCTGAATTTGATTAAGAAACTTAAAATACATGGCAGCATCTAAGAAATTATACTTAAATTTTGTTTTTATTTGAATATAAATATCGAGGATAGCCTCTTCTTTGAGGCAGACCATCCACAAATATAGGCAAAAATAGATGGTAGAGTTAAAATTATAAAGCATGCGTCATGATCATAGGATCGAGACAATTATCTTCAATTGCTCAAGATCTATCTGATGAAAAAGGAAAAAAAAGAGGTCAATTTGTAATGCACAAGTCCACCTTGCCATCCAAATCACAACTCAGCAGTAATAAAGAATAACAGGAAAAAGACTCTTGTGAAAAGAATCTGGGTTGTGTTGAAATGAACATTACATAAAGTGTACTGGAAAGTAAGGTAAGGCGTCATGAATATAGTTTAATCCTGCTGAGAATCATTAATATTTGGCTGAATCTTCAGCCTTGGATATGCCATGTTATATAAAAAGGGTACGGGTTACTGTTCCTTAAAGCAGATTTGTCTTCCTAGATGTAACAATCTACTAAAAAAGACGTAAAATTATTGTATCTTTTTGTTTAAATTGCTAACTTTTTCCTTCTCAAAAGTAAATGTGCTGCTAGTATATTCTAGCAGCAAAATAATTCATATTCCGAATATCTTGTGAAGTAAGAAAATTCCAATTCAATTTCAATTGGATAGCCGACTAAAAAGGGGGGGGTGCATTATTGTATTTTTTTTATTTAAATTCCTATCCCCTTTATAGAGAAACATGCTGCTAGTATATTCCAACAGAAAAAATAATTCATATTCTAAATATCTAAGTGAATAGGATTTATGTGTTCACTCAAGTGCCTCATGATATCAGTTCAATCTTTGGCCATATATTATGTGCAAAAAGGAAATTAATCTAAGAGAATGTAATTTGGTTGCTCACTCGGCTTCTTAATTCTCTCTCTTTCAGAAGTAACTCAGTAACTCAGTGAATGTGCAAAAAGGAAATTAATCTAAGAGAATGTAACTCAGTCTTTCAGAAGTCTCAAGGACTGCTTATGAGGCCGACTGTAGTTCTTGCTTTCCAATTTGAATAAAATTGAAGATTATAAAATAAATTTTTTTTTTTTTAAAAAAAAGGGAAATTCACCTGATA
The DNA here is from genome assembly GCF_002906115.3 of Quercus suber. Classification (NCBI taxonomy): domain Eukaryota; kingdom Viridiplantae; phylum Streptophyta; class Magnoliopsida; order Fagales; family Fagaceae; genus Quercus; species Quercus suber. The sequence goes on from NW_027070211.1 coordinate 238,209, forward strand.
CAACTAATAAAACTACACTGCACCAACGAGTCTTTTGGCTAAATATTGCCAAAATTAAAACATTTTTGCATTATAGGTACTGTTTGAAGTTTTTTGACAAAATGAGGAGAGAGGTTGAATTTCGGCAACAGCGTTGCCGAAATTCAAGAAAAATGAGGGGAGAGAATGAGAAAATTGGAGGATAGAGAAAAACTCGAATTACGGCAATGGTATTGCCGTAATTCCTCTGCCCAATCTGCCCCGGTTTATGCGTGTGAGGAGTGCAATGTGTGAGTGCCCAAAAAAAAAAAATCCCACAATTTCGGCAATACCATTGCCGAAATTGTGGGGAAATTTTTTATTTTATTTTATTTATGGCAATGGTATTTCGGCAATACCATTGCCACAATTGTGGGGAATTTTTTTTTTTTTTTTATTTGTGCAATGGTATTTCGGCAATTGAAACAATTTCGGCAATGCGATTGCCACAATTGGAAAAAAAAAAACCCACAATTGGAAAAAAAAAAAAAAGAAACAAAAAAACAAAAATTTCCCCAATTGTGGCAATACCATTGCCGAAATTGTGGGAAAATTTTTCCCACAATTTCGGCAATGGTATTTCCGAAATTGGTTGGGTTTTTTTTTTTTTTTTTTTTTTTTTTTTTTTTATTTACTAATTGTGGCAATGGTGTTGCGGAATTTCGGCAATAGGAAAAGATAAGTTTTTCTTTTGGCAATGTCATTGTTCCATTTGAAAAAAAAAAAAAAAAAAATTCCTAATACCGTTTGGAAAAAAAAAAATTTAATTTTTTTTTCAATTGTGGCAATTGAAACAATTTTGGCAATGCGATTGCCACAATTGAAAAAAAAAACCCACAATTTAAAAAAAAAAAATTTCCCCACAATTGTGGCAATGGTATTGCCGAAATACCATTGCCACAAATTTTTTTAAAAAAAAAAAAAAAATTCCCCACAATTGTGGCAATGGTATTGCCGAAATACCATTGCCACAAATTAAAAAAAAAAAAAAAAAATTTCCCCACAATTTCGGCAATGGTATTGCCGAAATTGTGGGATTTTTTTTTTTTTTGGGGCACTCACACATTGCACTCCTCACACGCACAAACCCGAGCAGATTGGGCAGAGGAATTACGGCAATACCATTGCCGTAATTCGAGTTTTTCTCTCTCCTCCAATTTTCTCATTCTCTCTCCTCCTTTTTCTTGAATTTCGGCAACGCTGTTGCCAAAATTCAACCTCTCTCCTCATTTTGCCAAAAAACTTCAAACAGTACCTATAATGCAAAAATGTTTTAATTTTGGCAATATTTAGCCAAAAGACTCCTGCACCAACAGCTATGAACTGCTCTATTCAGTTGTGAAAAATTATATGTCTCTCTAACATTAGCTCCACACAAATTAAACACAAACAACTTCGTTTTCTCTTCTGCGTAAAAAAAAAAAAAAAAAAATCAAAGATTGGCATTGAATTGTAACTAACAATTTTCCAGTACTCTTTATCAGAAATGTGCTATCCCTTTAATGCATTGAACCCATAAATTTAGCATAAAAGCCCAAAACCCCCCACACATCCAGACTAGTAAAAACCAATTGTTGCAAAAAAATTTGCAATAGTGTTAGAATTGCACTTTAGCTCAACTCTAAAAAAAAATAACTAATATTTTATTCACTTACTTTATCATTTCCTCTCTCTCACATCGGGTTTTTGGGTTTTGGGTGTTTTCTTTTTTATTTGAGTTTTGGGATATATTATTTTATTGAATAAAAATATTATTTTAATGTGCTGTATTGTAAAATAAAAGTCGGGATATTGAAAGTATTGTAAAATTATATGATATAATTGATAAAATAATTTTTTGTGATAATAAAATAAGATGAGATAAAATTACGAGACATTGAATACTCTAAAGTTGGACTTGCATATTCCACACTAAGCCATTGCCTCAAGATGAGGCAACAATAAGTGCTTTATCCTTCGTAGCAATTACGGAGGGTATTATCAAAGTCAGAGCTACAGTTTGTATAATCTGTACCTATAGGAGGACCTGAATACCGTGTCCGTGTGAACCTCGACTTTATTCCACAAAGACTTTCACTAGCATATTCCCAAGAGTTCAAACACCAAAATCACCCCATCAAATATCCAATCAAGTTGCAACCTGCAAACACATCCACAATACGAAGTATCAAAACAATTGAACTCTTTTTTTAGAATCCCACCTTCCCCCAAATTCTTTCTTAAAAAAACAAATGATTTAATCGTATCAATTTGAGAAGTGATATATTGATATGTACACAACAAATCTTAAGTAACAGGTTATTTCTAATTATTATTAATGAGAAAAAATAATTTAAGTAATGAATTTAATCGTAATAATTTATTATTAAAAATTTATTATGAAAATATTATTGTTATATTCGTAAACTTGTAGCAGCTCTCTGAGTTTTGTATACCAATAAAACGATTTTTAAATTTACTATTACTCTTAACTTTTGAGTGTTGAAGGCTAAGTACATGCTCACATGGCTTGCTTCATGGCATTTTCCTTTCTCTTTTGTAACGCAGTTGCAAAATTTGAAATTCCAATCACGACATTTGAGTGTCTCACAAGTCACAAAGCACTAGTCCCTACACCTTTTATCCCCATGATTTTAGCACTGCATCCAATATTGACCACAACAATGTCCTGAGGCCTACACGGAAAGCCCACAAAATTGTGGTCAACAAACTCACCACCACTTGCGTTAGCCTCAAGCCCCACCCCACCCCAAAAAAAAGAAAGATCTCCACCGCTTCAAAAACCCAAAAAAATCTCATCGAACATCTTGATCCTTCACAATTTTAAAAGTGCATGAAAAGGCAAACCATCTGTTTAATAAAAAAACCAGTCAACCACAACCCCCACTATACTAAGAATAACATCTACTACTGTTTACTGCTGCTTTATTAATAATCGCATTGCCTCCATAACCTTCGAGTCTTCGACAAATGATTACGATATTATAATCTTGTTCACATCCAATTACTAATGTAGTCAATTCATGTCAGAGTGAGATGCAAAATTGGTGACTAAAACAGAAAATTACTTTAAAAACAAACCAGCCAGACCCCACAAAACCATGATTTTCAGAATCTCGTGTTCTGACCCCTTCTTCCCACAAGAGACAGACCCCATTCCCCAATTTTCTTTTTTAGCTCAGGAAAAGACCCTACACCGTATCACAAAGAGAATAAAGAAATAGTAACATGCAATTCTGGCCCAAAAGTCATCATCACAGGTTCACAGCAATTGTAAAAAAGAAGCGATAAAACAAGAAGTCTTAGTAAACGAGACATTAAATTTAGAGAGGGAATAAAGATCCCGAATTTACAAAAGGGTGGATTCGGTTCCCATTCTCTCATAATAACCACTAACACACAAAGGATCAATCTACTGTTTTGTTTTACATCCTTCGCTCTTCATGAAAATTTAAACAACAAAAACTAAAAATTAAACCAAAAAAATAAAAAAAAAAAGTTGAATTCAATTCAAGCATAGCAATAGGACCACTCATCCTCACCAGCAGTAGTAGCTGAATCAGCAGCTGCATTGTACTCATCATCTTCATTGCAATAGTAAAAGCCATTGTTGTTCATAGTAGCAGCAGTCAAGCCGCAAGAAGAAGAGGCTGCTGTATTCGCCACCAAGTAAGGCATGTTGCGAAATGACTTGGCAAGGCTATTAGCCAAAGCACTCATTCCAATTCCATTTCCACTGTCATTGCAACATTCCTCAGCGCGGTGCTTGAGTGTCTCGAACATGAGTTCAGGCTCGTGCTGCATCACCCGGAGAACATCCCCGCACGACGGCCCCGGGACGGCCCGGGTCACCGCGAAGCTGTGCGGCCCGTCGCTCTGCGACACCCGAACAACGCTCGGGCCGCCGAACAAGTTATGGAGTCCGCCGAGTGCCTCCTCATAAGCCCCACCCAAGAACATTCCTAAATAGTACTTTCCGGTACCGGAACCCCCATCGCCTTCGAGCTCATGTAGCGGCAAGCTCGACTCGCCGCCGATGAACTTGTCAATCTTGCCATCACTGTCACATGTCAAATCAGATAGAATTCCCTTAACGCTTGGTTTCTGCTCCAAACGGTGGATTGGAACAATTGGGAAAAGCTGGCCAATGCCCCAGAAATCAGGAATGGAGGTGAACACTGAGAGATTCACATGGTATGTACGGACTGGATCAGGGGCTCCGATTGATTTTGATATGACATCGCAGAGTCCATCAACGGCTGCCAGCTGTTCGATCCCCAAGGAGCCTTCTTTGAACTGATCAACGTAGCGTTGCTTCAACTGATCGGCGTAGATCAAACAGGTCTCCGAGTCTCCTCTGATCGCCGCCGAACACAAGTTCATGTAATCGGCTTGAGCTTCGTCGGAGAGTGAGTTGACGAGGTACTCAAAGCCTAGCGAGGACATGGTTGGAGATTCGTACACGCTTGCTGAAACGGCTTCGAATATGAGCACCGAGTGGTGAGAGACAATGGCTCGGCCGCTCTCGCTGCAAATGATAGGGTGCTTGATGGACCTCCGGTCACAGACGAAGCGAATTGCTTGGACCACCGCCGCGGCGTACTCTCCGAGAGTGTAACCGACGGAGATATCCGACTCGGTTGATTTGGATCCATCGTAATCGATTCCGAGACCGCCTCCAATGTCGATGACTCGCATTTGAGCTCCGAGTCGGACTAGCTCACAGTAGATCTGAGCGGCTTCTCCGACTCCGTCGGCGACCAACGCCGTTGACGGAATCTGAGAGCCGATATGGAAATGCAGCAATTGGAGACAGTCAATCATACCAGCTTGTTCAAGCTTCTTCACCACACGAAGAATCTGAGTCGTTGTTAACCCGAATTTTCCTTTCTCACCTGAGGTTGACCCGAAATGGCCGGAATGCTTGGTCCTCAGCTTCGCTCTCACACCAATTATAGGTTTCACAGAGAGCCTCTTGCTCAAATCAACCACCAAATCGAGCTCCTCCTCTTGCTCAAGCACAATCACGGTGTTCAAAGCGAGCTTCCTTGCCACCAAAGCAAGCGAAATGTACTCCGCGTCCTTGAATCCATTACAAACCAGAAGAGCCTCAGGGTTACCTTTGCACAAGCAGCTCATCGCCAAGAGGAGCTCCGGTTTGGACCCGGCCTCCAACCCGAACCGAAATGGCGACCCGAATTTCACAATATCCTCCACAACGAACCGGTCCTGGTTACATTTCACCGGGTACACACCTTGGTAATGAGCCTCATAGCCCTGAGACTGGACCGCGTATTCGAAAGCCGCCTGAAGCGACTCGAGCCGGTTCTTCAACACGTCGGGCAACCGAACAATCAAAGGAAGCTGCAACCCGAGCCCGCCCGAGGATTTCGGATCCGAGACCTTCTTCACGATCTTCAGCAGATCGATCTCCTGGTGCGGCAGTGTGGAAGCACCGTGGGGACGAACAGAGATGTTACCGGATCCATTCACCGCGAAATACGGAGCGCCCCAACCGTCAACTTTGTAGAGCTCGGAAGAGCAAGTGGGCGACCAATGACACGCCTCCACGTGGCTCGTCGGCGGCGGGATCAGCAATCCGGTTAAAGAACCCGGCCCGGCGGCGGCGGAAGCGTAGGCAGGAGGAAAATTAGCTGCAGCAGGGTCTACGCAACACGCCATGGCCGGCATCTAGATTTCTTCTTCTCTGTTTGGAATTTTGAATTTTTTTAAAAAAAAAGAAAAAAAAGAATTTTTGTTTTGTTTTTTTTTTTTTTTTTAAGTCTGTGTTTGGTTAGGGTAACAAAAAATGGGTTTTTTATGAATGGTTTGTGAAAGTGGGGGCTTTAAAACCCGCCGAGGCCGAGGCCCCGGCTACCCCCCCAAAAGGAAGCAGTAAGAGATCTATTGAGAACCGGAGAGACCCCTACGCGTAACCCTACAAGGCTTGGAAATCCCCACGCCTATACCTCAGAAGGATATTGATCGAACGGCCGGAATTGGTTTGGTCCGTGATGAGTGAGGCGGGGAACAAGATCAAACGGTTTGTACTGACCCAACCATGCAGATCTGAGGGGTGGAGGAAAAGGTTTTCTAGGGTTAGAGGGAAAGAGTGTGAGAGAATTAGACGGAAAATGTTTTCTGAGGAAAATAAAAACAAGAAAAGAGTGGAAGAATATGTGTTGGTTGCAAAGGAGACGTAAACGGAGGGTGGGAAGGCGAGAATTGCATGAAAGGAGGAGTCGTTATTTATAGCCTGGTGGAGATGGGCTTTGTGGGCCCTGGTGTTTTGGGCCGGAAAAAATATCTTATTTCTTTTTCAATTTCTCGTTTTCTAAGAAAAAAAGTTTTTTTTTGGGGAGTCTGAGATTCCGATCGGTCAAGACTAATCAGCGTCATGTTGCCGCGTGTGCTTATAGGGGTTTTTCTTTTTCTTTTTTTTGTGGGACCGTTTATCTCGCTTTGTTTTTGTTTCTCTCTCTCGAGGCTTCTCTCTGATTCTTCTCACTCAGATTCGTTTTCGCGATAAATTTGGGAGGCGCGAGATTTTGATTTTAGGAAACCAACACGAAGTTTCCTATGTGATGGTGGTGATTTGCTTGGACGGCCGTGATTTTGCCACGCTGAAATTCATTACTTGCTGCTTTTATACCTGATTTCTTTCTTTCCTTGTTTTTTAATTTTGGTATTTTTTTTCAGGACAGGTGTGCAATTAGGAGGTCACGTGGAAGTCGCGTGGTATGTATGGTTCAACTGGGCAGGGGGGACCTGAATGAGTGGATTAGCTTGGCTGGAGTTCACACACACAGTTCGCAAATGTCAAAAATGCACTTCCATTCTTTTTTTTCTTTTTTGTTTAAACCTTTTCCAACCTTTTATTTTGTCCCTTTTTTTAACAATAAATGGGTAGCTCCCCGCAAAGAATTACTTTCAAGAAGCAAAAATAGTGGAAACAATAAAATAACCAATTTCATTTTTGTTTTGTTTTTAAGGGTAAATAAGTGGTGTTTTAACATTTAGCCAGATTATTTCATTTCTTATCCACTAAACGCCCTAAAATCCCAATGTAACAATATTGCAGTGGATTGAACATTGATTGGACTTTTTCTTTTTTACTTCAAATTTCAACTAAGATTGTTTTTTAATTAATGAAAGATGCTACGTCCATAACATTTTCACAATAAAATTAAAAGTTGTTAGTTATTAGTTATAACTTGAATCTATCACTGAATTAGTTTTTTGCCCCACCAATATCGACCTGAAACAACTTATCACTTAGAATTTATTGTGAAAGTGTTATGAAAATGTTATAAACATGATATTTCTGTTAATTAATTAGTTTTTGATATTAGTAAGATTCAAATATTTTAAATATTTTATTATTCGACTATAAGAGACTTTATTAGTTTAGACTTAAATTAAAAGGGTTTTATCTCAATAAAGTCTTTCTATCAATATAGTAAGACAGTACAAATTGATAAGAACTTGCCGGACTCAATTTATTGCATCCATATACATTCATATACATACCAAATTAGTGATGATAAGGAAGTAAACTCATATCACTGCGCACCCTTAGTGCTGTGGTCACTCCATAAGTATAAATGCTTATGGGATGTTGGGTGCAAGAGTCGGGGTTCAACTCTCTAGGAATGAGCTTTACATACATATATACTTAGATTATATTAGAATAGAAATTCTATTTTGTATCAAAAAAAAAAAAAAAAAAAGTAAACTCATTCAATTTCAACACCCTTCCTTACATGGTAACATGGCTATGTTTCCCTAAAGGATAATGATGACATGGTTCAAATTGTTCAAAAATTCGAAAGTGGTGCCAAAACATCTATTAATGGGTGTGGGGTCATGGGCCCTAAGTCATACAATAATTGGGTTTTCGGCTTTGGCCGAGAGCGTGGTAGTCCAAGTCCGAGGAGGAATATCTCCTCGAACCAGCTAAAGCATGGTCATATATAAGTCCTAAATGGTCAAAGTGACCTTCCAGGAAGTTTTAAAGGATAAGAACTCAGAAATATTTAAGGGAAAGCTGCTATTACTGCATTGAATGCACTGCAGCTACTTTTCTGACCACATTTATGTGAAAAAGACCTCTAAACAGTGTTGCCTTGGAAACCACAATTCACAGAAAGCTAGTAGGGGTGTCTGATGGGACAAGCACTCAAGTGGTGGCCCAAAAGATCAACAAGTGTAGGATCAAAATCATCCAAAAGGAACTATATAATGCAAGAGACCCTTCATAAAAAGGGGAGGAGGAAAAATAGAGAAGAGAGACAGTAGCAATCTAAATTGCACTAATACTCTGTTTAATCAATTTATATGAAAACTTACCTCCTCGGACAGTGAGTTCATCTCCTCATAGCTCAAACCCTTTCCCCTCTAGACCCCCAAGCACTTTGTGCATGAAGAAGTGTCAATTCAACTACAAGACTTTTGGCAAAAGGGTCACAAATTTAATTTTGTAACTAGTCAATAACTTGTGCATTTGCAACCGAAAGTTTAACAATTTTTTTTTTCTAAATAGGGAATTTTATAATCATGGTAGTAATCAATAAGCATATTTTATGATTATATTTATATATGAAATTATATATTGATTAAATTCTACTATTTAAAGAAAACTTAAGTTGGTAATATTTTAATGGAGTGTTTATATATAGAATATAATTTAAAACCATTTAAAAATAAATAAAATTATGAGGTGTAAAATTATGATGCCTTAAAAGTCAAAAAGTTTAAGTGGAAAAATATTATGAAGTCAAAGCCAAATGTGTTTAGTTTTATATAGAAGTTTATAGGTTTTGGATTGTAAATGTTGTCCAACCAAACCTATGAATTAACTTCTCTTGCAAGCCAGCTACAAATTATCTTTTGACGGTTGTAACTTTAGTGTTTCATTTCTGTTTTAAATTAAAGTTAAAATACAAAACTCACCCTTTAAGTTTCTTCAAAATTCATTTCAATCATCTAACTTTGTTTTTGTTCATTATTTTTAGATTTTTTTTCTTCATTGGATCAAGATCTTCCAAAGATTTTATGTTAATTTTACGATAGAATTCTCAAAATCTTGACTATAAATAAATGAGTTGTTTCGATTTTGTAAGATCATTAACATTTAGATAAATATTTATTACTATTAACTTTTTAACTTATTGGTGATTGGGCAAAATCTAAACTATTCATTAAATCATTAATCATCGAAACTTTAAAAAATACCTAGAAGTCTAGAAAAGAAAAGTCGTGTTAACTTGGTTTATGTGAGAAAAATTCATGCATGTGCTATTGAACTGTCGAACGATAGGAACTGTTTATGCATCAGCATGTGTGTATTTGGTAAAAGAAAAAATGTGCCTCTGTCTCAGCGAAAACATGTGATGCGTTGATTTAGTACAAATTGAACATAAACACAAATTCAAATGGGTAAATTAAATGGACATAAAATGTTTACAATATAGATAATTTTGATAAGGGTTTGTGCAATCCATATTTTTTAATCTTGAGTTTTTACTGTACAGTAATGGTCAAAACTTTAAAATTTAGTGAAAGTTGCATAAAAATACCGAGAATTTATACTTTATTTTAGATTAGATCTCAGATTTGTTTTTTTTATTAATTAAAGTCCCAAATTTATGAACCATTTCAATTTGAAGTCCCTAACCATCTTTGTTATTCATGTTCTTCTCAATAAATAATCTTTGTTATTCACGTAGGTTATTTTGGGAGGTAATTTTTTTTTTTTTTTTTTTTGAGAAGACTGAAAAACTGCTCATATGACTTTATGTTACACCATGATATTCAATTTTGATTTCCTAACAATCACTTGCTCAATCTAAGCATAACGTTACTGTTCTAAATAGAGATTTTTAATATATGTCAAATTTATTTATGAAAAATGACCTTGGTGAAACGTTGAGTATGATCAATGGTTTCTCTCTATTCTCTATTATATGGTTGTCGAAAATAAGTTCAACTGATAAAATCTCTAATAGTTGAATAAGAGATCTGGGGTTCAAGCTCCATCTACACTAGAAATCGATTGATGTCTTGGTCTGATAATAAAGAACTATTATCAAGAGCAGACGTCATAGATTTAAACTCTCTCAAAATAAATAAATAAATAAATATGGGCATCGAAAATGATGAAAATAAACAACAATAATGGATATAGGCTTGAAATAGGAACAATTTTATAAATTTGGGAGTTTTATTATTCAAATTAAAAACTTTGAATCTAATCTAAAACTTGGATTAAACTTTGGGTCTTTTGATCTAATTCCCCCCCAAAATTTATATAAATCCAAGCTCGTAAATGTTAAGTCAATTATACATATCATATCTATGCATTGAAAAATAATAGATAAACTTGCTGATGTCAGTCTTCTAGTTAGGAACTTAGGATAAGCTCAAGGACGGAGGGAGACTTGGAACTAGGGGGCAATGGCCCCTCCTTTTTCTTTTTTTTTTTTTCTTTTTTTTTTATTAATATATATATAGGCACTAATTTTAGCAATTTTGTTCTATAAAATCACACTTTGCCCCCCTTAACATTATCATTGATTCTTTTAAGAGTACTACTCTAGCCAACTTTTTAATAACATTTTTACAAACTGTTGAGGTATTAAAATTTTATTGGTTTGTGATGATCACAGAAATCAGTAGGCTGAATGTCTTGGGCGTCAATAATCAGAGAGTGCTTGATAGTCTTGAAAAAGAAAACACAAAATCAAAGGCGACCGGGAAATACCAGCCAAGAATCCTCCGATGGTAAAATTAGTATTTCTAGGATTTTAATTTTTTTGGAAGTGTCTAAATGCCTTACATTCTCATAAATGAATGCTTATATAGCACACACTTTGAGACAGTTACTTGTTTAGTAACTGCTCCTATCATTAAGGAACTTGGAAGACTCAGAGGTAACTTTCATAACTGCTATGGAAGTTACATAATTTGGGCTCGTTTTCCTTAACTGCCATTGGAAATTCGTTATGGTAATGAACCTTCTCCCTTAGCGCTCCGGGCTAAGGGAGAAGCTCGTCCTAAGCAAATATGGGAGAGACGTCCAGAACGCAAGAAGGTTGTATAGGTGTTTCTTTCCATGGACAATCCCATTGTGGACGAGCATACTACAAGGTAATCCATTTGTTTCGTTTGTCCTTCTTGCCTTGGATGAGCTTAACGGACAAGTTTGGAGTTGGTGTGTTATAATACCCCATCAGTTTGCATCTAGGCCTATCACTTACATCACATTTTTACTTACTAATAACCACTCACCACATTAATAATTTGTAAAAAAGTTTGTAATTCTAGCATTTTTCTCCTTTTAAATGCCAGATCTAAAATCTAAAGCAAAATAAACAAACCCAAAAAAAATTATTCAACAACAAAAATTACCAATTGTAAAGCTAAAAAAAATTAAACTCAATCAACCAATTTTACCCATAACAAGTAACCTGACCCTTTAAAAAAATTTTAACAAAATAATTTTGTCTATACCTGGATGCACACACACAAAATTTAGCTATTAAGCAACCAAGCTGGAAGCTAGAGCAGCCGTACGCAACTAACAGCAAGCTGTCCCCTGACTTTAAGTCCTAACTCCATCCCTAGATAAGCTTATTTTCATTGGTATGTTTTGTTACCCTAAGAAAAATGTATGTAAATCAAATAAACTTTTTAATAATATACTATAAATTTATGATCATCCCTCACGTAAAGAATGATAATAATAATAATAATAATAATAATAAAAGTTGAAAAAAATATGACTATTGTCTTCTCCAGATTGTGTGACTGATTGACTCAAGCGAACAAATTTTATTAAAAAAAAAATTGCGAAAGTGGTGACAGCATAATGTGCCCTTAATTTAATGTCCATTTCGGCTTACCGAAAGTCCTTTTTACTGTTTTTTCTTCAAACTTTACTAAAAACAAATATACTTTATGTTTGGTAAATAAGAAAAAGAGAAAGAAAGAGTTGAATTTTGGTAGACTAATAAAACATAGTTAATTTAAATATTAATTAATTAATAAGAAAGCTAGAAAATGAGAGGACATTGAAAGCAGAGAACCGGTAAAAGTAAAACCCATAATGCCTTCCCTAGCTATAACCTTCCTCATCTTTTTTTTTTTTTTACTGAATAAAAATTCTAATCTAATCTAGTTTAAGTGTATATATGTGTAAAAATTTTTCTTGAAAACTTGAAACCGATCTTTATCTCTCATACCCATCAAACTCATAAACACTTATACTTGTAAAAGAATCATTGTAGAGATAGTGCAGGATGGTCCTTAACTATAACCTTATCTCCAAGAGAATCTGGAAAATATATATAATTTGACGCTTCTGACGGGTCCCTTAAGCTATGTAGTATTTTTCTTCACGCGGGTCAGACACGTACGCGTTATTTGGATAGACATAGAGACATTTTAGAGATAGAGAGCATTATAAAAAGAGCAAAAACAAAAGCAAAAAAACAATGACCCAGTTAAGGTAATGATAAGTGGGAGATCTATGAGTTAGATTTTTTTTTTTTGTAGTTTGAGACTTTTTGAAGTGTAAAACTCACGGGTGGGTGTATCTGAGCCAGGTTTGATTTATTCATTCAGTCACAAACACATGCATGGATGGCCCGTCAAAATTTGCGTTCCACAGCAACGCCAGGGCTTGCGTAGCATTGTGCTTCACCAAACTTACAATTCTAACCTTTATCTTTATTTTTGAGTTTTTCCCAATACACTCAGCTTGAGACTTTCAACGACCATGGGGGCTCTACAAAGTACAAATCAAATCCTGAGGCTAGAACATGCACTACTTGATTAACGGGTTGAATTGAATGGACCTAATTGACCCTGTGAATTATTGTGGTGCTAACTGCTAACCCATAGGAATCTAATTCCAACCCCATGTTTTTTACTCTATAGACCAAATGCCATGCAACAACTAATTCTAGAATACCATTATGTTTGTAAAAACATTGTGTCACTAAATTAAAGTAATTGTTCACTCTATTCAATTTTTTAATTAAAAAGAAAGGGTAAGATAATGAGATTAGTCACTTTCTATCGGACAAGATAAGCCCTCCACAAAGTATGACCCTGCAACCTGGGTGCTAAGAGCACTAGTATTGAGAGTGTAAACACCTCTCAGTTACTATTTTACAACCCAATTCACTAAAATGATGCAACATCCCGATTGTTATAACTAAAATAATATACCGACTTGCTACAGGTTTGTATCAATATCAACTTACTGTAGCCCCGTTGTTAAAAGTTTTATATAATTGTTTATTCTCAAAAGTAATTTCTCTCTCTTCTTTTAATAAAAAAATATTCACTCTCATCTCCCTCTCTCTCTCTCTCTCTCTCTCTCTCTCGTCCTTGCCTCTTTGCTCTCACCAAACTTTATATTATATTATTATTTGATGTGGTAGTATATACTATTTTAATGGGTTGTATGCAAAAATAGAAATTATGATGTTGTGTAAGTTGTAAAATGAGATGATAAAACAGATAAAGTAGATTTTGAGGATGTAAAATAGATGTTTTTGCATCCCCGGATGCTAGTGCTCTATTCAACTTATAGTTTACTCTATTCAATTTTTCAATTAAAAAAAAGTTAAGATCATGTGATTAGTCATTTCCTATCAGACAAGATAAGCCCTTCACAAAGTATGACCCTGCAACCTAGACCTAGGTGCTAATGGTAACTTAAACTCAAGTGCGTATAATGAGAATGATGAATATTAAACCCCCATGGCCCCACCCAAGGTTTGTTAAAAATTATACTATATCTTTTTTGGACACCATTATTTTTAAAATTATCACTATTGTTATCACTACCTTGACAAGATGTTAGCTTAAAGGGGTGGAAAATAATAATTCGAATTGGTGTTACACAAAAAATATATATATATATATATATGCACTCATGTTCGATCTTAATTCATTTGTGAAGAATCATAACTAACCACAAATTGTTGATGTGGGGCCAGAAAATCGGGTAGCCTTGGCCCACTCCAAGCCAGGCCCAAATGGCCCACGCCGAGGATGCATGGTGGGTCCGAGGATAAAAGCGCGAAGACCAACCCCCGAGGAGCATATCCGAGGATGACCCTATCCTCGGGCGTCCGAGACCTCGGAAAGACATGAGGACCACCCCACCAAAGGACTCCTTAAATATCCGAGGAGGAGAGGGCTCAGTGCCACGCGTCGGCGACAGGAGCACGGCGAAGGAGCAAGCCTTAGGTGAGCTGTCACCTTCGCATTGAATGCACTCACCTAACCCCCCTGGCCGCATTAATGGGGATGTAACCCCTTGGCAGGGCAACATCGATCATGGTGAGCCACTTGAGTACGGACAAGACCTCTGATGGGACAGAGGGTCAGAGCGGAGGCCAATGGATGATCAACAGAAGGAAGGAGAAGACAGGAGAAAAAAGAACGATATAAGAAAGGCAAGCAAAGCAATAGAGGGGGGCTTTTGGGGGGGGGGGGATCATGGAAGGGAGGGACATAGAAGAACTTAGAGGTAGTGTTAGTTTCAGGGAGAGGGGTCTCCTCGGACGAGTGCCGAGGAGCTACCCTCAGTTGTAAACTGGGCTCATTCCCCTTCAATGAAAAAGAAGTGATTTGTATTCCGTTGCTAGTCTGTTAGGGCCTAAACCTTCGATCCACTCTCTAAAAATGTATTGTTAGGAAACTTTTCTAAAACTGAGTCCCTACAGTTGATTTAAGATTTCATTATTATTATAAGTGTTCACTTTGATGAGCTTAATTTCAAAAAGTTTATTTCACTTATTTTGTTTATTATGTACAAATATAATTACATTTTTTTATATAAAAAATACAAGACTTTTAAATTTTTAGTCTAAGAAATAAGGTCGTTCAAATGAACTCCACAGTCCATAGTATTAACCCAATAATTCTGTAGAGATTAAATTCAATAAAAATGTGGTGTAAAACCCAAGTTTTACACTTTCAATCTCAATATGTCACATCATCATATTACATATTAAATAATAGGCACAATCACATTCAATCAATTCTAATATTTATTTGAAAATCTCACTTAAGTGTGAGTTTATTGAAATATTATTATGTGTGATACGATGTATTGAGTTTTTAAATAAAAAACTGATATAACAATCTCTTATTAGATAATATAAAACTTGAACTTTACATCTCATCTTTACTAAATTCGAACTCATAATAATAATAATAATAAATAAATAAACCCCGTCTTAGGGGTTAAATGACGATATATACAATACTACAAATAGTTGGGACTTTCACAGAAATCGGTGAAGACTTGGTAGACCATTGTTGCATGTGCAAAATGACTATAGGGACTAGTGGTTGAGATATATATATACTTCTTTTACCCGGAACTCCTTATTGTTGACTATTTGACTTTGATGACTTGCCCACACTTTGGTTCGCTTTTCTTTTCTTCTCTTTTATTTTATTTTTGTTTTCCCTTCATCGATGTTGATTTCGAATGAGTGTGACCCAAACCCAAGATTTTTAAACACGAATAATGATTGGCTACAACTTACGACTAAGCTAAAACTCGAGCTTTTGGCAAGCACTGACGTCTAAATTCTCCCGCCGAAAGCCTAATATTCCTGAAATGACCCAATCAACCCAAATAATTATCTTAAAACCATGGGCATTCTTGCCATTTTGTTCTGTTGCATTGCACGACCGCCTCCTAAGTTTGAATTGAATTTTGCTCTCACGTGTGTGGTTTTATTATCTACTTCAATTGATAAAAAATTTTGTCTTTAAATAATAATTTAGAATTGAATTTTTGTCTATAACAAAAAAAAAAAAAAAAAAAAAACGAGTTTTGTTTGCAAATTTTTTAACTAAATTTAGAATTGAATTTTTGTCTATAACAAAAAAAAAAAAAAAAAAAAACGAGTTTTGTTTGCAAATTTTTTAACTTGTTTTTTTGTATACAATTCGTATTTTAAAATATTGAATAATTTCCTCACTCTTCAATTTCAACTTTTACGTACTGAAATCTGAATATAAAAAAAAGAACTCTTCGCTTTTTGTTGAGTTTGGTTGTGTGCCCTCACACACACGTCTTTTATTAAGTGTGGTGCCGTGTGTTAATAAAAAAAAAAAAAAAATAGTGTGGTGGTGTCTCCCACAGTCTATCTATGTGAATTTTCAAATAATTTTTTTTTAGAACACAAATTTCAAACCGCTTTATTTACTTATTGGTTAAGTGAGAAAAAGTTCACAATTTTTTCTTTTATCTTATCTTATTATCATCATCAACTAAGCATATCAACAGTCTATTATTATTATTATTATTATTATTGAGTTGATGATGTTAACCTATAAAATGAGATATAAATTTATGATTTTAAATATATTAAGTTAATATGAATTTTGACTAATGAACATATAAATTATTAAATAAATATTTATATTTATTTATCAATATTGTAGGGACTCAATTTGGATTGACCCTGAGTGATGGGTTTTCAGTCCAATAAGCCCAAACAATAAATTTATAGAGAGTGGGTTGACAGGTTTAGGTGCTGGCCGTCGATCACCATGCATGAACTTTTCTTATAAAAAATGCTAAGAGTTTCTTTACAAATAGGGGGGATACTCCTCGGCCACAGGCCGAGGAGGCCTTATTGTTCTTTCTTTTCTTTTTTTTTGTTTCTCCCCCTCTCCTTTACTTTACTAGCTTTTCTTTTATAGTTTTTATCTTCCTATCCCCTCCTTCCATCTGTTGATCATCTATTTGCCTTTTTTTCTGGCCGTCCATCCCATCAGAGGCCTTATTGGTACTCAAGTGGTTCACTCTGATCAACGTTATCCTGCCAAGGGGTTACCTCCCCATTAATGCGGCCAAGGGGGTTAGTTGGGTGCATTAAATGTGAGAGTGACAGCTTGCTTTGGGGTTAGTCCCTCCCCAAAATCGCCTTTGTCAGGCCGAGGATAAGGTGGTCCTCGGCGTGGATTTGGAAAAAAGACTTTCCCCCACCTCAGCCCTGAATAGCCTGTGCTCCTCGGCCTAGGCCTTGGGCTTGCTACATGAGGGGCAGAGGCTATCAGGCCCATGAGCCCCACAATAGCCCCTCAAAACTCTGCTGCACGTTCCCTCGAACGGGGAGGAGGGTTTTGATACCTGCGGGTCCATTGGACGAATTGCCCCACTTCGGTTTGTACTGAGGCTGGCGGCTTTTTGACTGCTCGACGCGCATTTTTAGCGTTTCAAGACTTAATGGGTGCCCACATTAAATTTTGGCGGCACCACGTTTCCTGCTTTCAACGGCATGATCTTTTGCTTTTATGAGCTAGCAGTTACATTTGGGGAACCTAAGGGGGAGTATAGATACCTGTTTGAACCACCCGGTTTCATCATTTTCGCGCTTACACTTATTGATGCATATGGTTTGAATCTGGTTCACCTTGCACACTATCTGAAGAGTATCGTCATATTTCTGTAAGTCTTCTTTTTCTAGCGACCCCAAATTTCCTTGATTTCACTCTTCCTTCTCTCTTTTAGAACTTTTAGTTGTCTTTGGGGAATGGGTAAGTTTAAGAAGTTGGTCGAATCCGACGAGATGATGAACAAATTCATTGTTGATTATGGAATACCCAATAATGTGAATTTGAAGTACTGTGAAGAGGGAGAGTGGTACCTTAGGAGGAGAGAGGGTGAGGTCGTGATCCCAATAGTCGCTTTTGTAGAAGGAGGGATGAGAATCCCTATGAGGCCGGTGACCCTCAATTACCTTAGGCATTTCCGCCTGGCTCCTACTCAGTGTGCTGTGAATGTATTTAGGATACTAGGGTGTGTAGATACCCTGAATGAGAAAATGGGGCTGAGACTGACTCACCATGATGTGAATTGGTGTTACAACCTTCATCACCTGAGGGGTAAGACATATTATATGAAGACAAGGGATGATAGGGTTCGTCTTATCCAGTGTCTTCCTGATTCCAATAAGGGGTTGAACCAAGATTTCCTCATAGTGTCGGGAGAGTGGCACGACGGCTTTCATTGCCCAACCGTAGAGGGGGAGCCAGGTAGGGCATCCGAAATACAAGATAATCTAGGCCTCAGCATTTTCAAGTTTGGTACCTGTATACTCGATTTGGTCGATTAATCATAGGAATTTCGCTTTTCTTTTCGCAGATCCACACGCCTTTGCACATCATTTCCACCTGGTTAACAAAGCGGATTTGGAAACCGTTCTCAGGTCGGACCTTTTCTTGAACGAACCTGATAACCAAGTTAGAGCTGCTCATAAAATCCTCGGGTGCGACCCAGCTCAGACGTCATTCCCAGTTCCACAGCACGTAATTAGAGCTCGTGACCCTCGGCTTACGCAGATTACCGTGGTGGAGAGCGGTTTTGCTTTTACTGAGAGGTCTTATATACCTGAAGGCATTCCGCTATCAGGTCCCTCCTCATCCCGGCAAGTAACGGTGGCCGAGAAAGGACCATCTAAGAAAGCGAGGGAGGTGGTTGAACTGAGTTCCTCCGAAGACGAATATAGTGTGTTTGACTTAGTTGATCAGTCCGAGGATCCTCCCGGTGACCTAGGAGACCCTCACTTGTCCGAAGCCAATCTTCAGTCCTTAAGAGTTGGTACTCAGGCTGAGATGGGTTTAAAAAGACAGCCCCAAACTAATCTTCTTGACCTGCTTGAAGGCGGTTCCAAGAAGGATGTACCAGGGGAGTCGCAGCCCCGGCCCCAGCACCTCAGCCTCAGATTCCAACCATGCAAACCAGGTCGTCCTCCGTTCCTACAGTAACAGCCCCTCCTACTGAGTCCCCTGACCCGAAAAGGAAAAGACTTTCTAAGGGTAAGGAGCCAATGGATGGGAGCAAATCTCATTCTTCGCTCGAGGAGGGTAGGACTCGCAGGCCTCCAAAGCAATTGAAGCTCGGTGATCAAGGAAGAGCAAGAAGACCACCCAGCAGCCCCAGGCTCAAGCATGGCTGCCTGCTGCCATGCTCCATGATCAGCCCCTAATAGATAACGCGTCGATACGAGAGTCTCAAGGAGACGAGGGGCCCTCGTGGCCGAGGCCCTAGAGAAATCTCTTCTTCTTCCCACTGATATGGCCGAGTTAGAGAAAATGAGTGGGGTAGAGGTTGTCCTTGACCTTAAGAAATATCTAGGCATGGTAGGTCCCTCGGCACCTATTCATTTTACTAAAATTTTGTCGCTTAGTATTTTTCTTTCTCTTTACAGAGTTGCTTGTTTTTACTGGCAGGCTATCCAGGCCCTTTTCAGGTTAGGCGAAGAGGTTGATGACCATAGCCATGCCTTAGCGCAAGAGCGCGACAAATTCTTGGAGGCCAGGGATACTACTGTCTCTGACCTAGCCGTGGTCAGGAAGCAAGCTGAGGATCAAACTAACCGCTTGCAAGATGTTGATGGTCAATTACAAAAGGCCAAAGAGGACATTACCTATATGAAGGCAAATTTGACCAAGGCAATCCATGAAAAAGGTGTTGCCGAGTATGCCAGGGACGAGGCTGTGAGAGCCAAAGACGAGGCGGTATTTGCGAAAACAGACGCTGAGCGCTCTGTGAAAAAGGCAGAGGAGGATGCTTTCACAGAAGGGGTGGCTAAGACTGAAGCCATCCTTCGGGCTCAAGTTCCTGCAGTGTGCAGGCATTATTGCTCTCAAACCTGGCATAAAGCCCTCAACCAAGCAGGGGTTGATGCCTCATCTGACCTTAGAAGAGAGGACATGGTATATTACCCTATTGCCATTCGCGAGGTTGCACCTGCTGCTCCTGGGAGGGATCCTCATTACCATCGGTTGAAAGTCAGGATAGGACCGCCGAGGATGTGCCGTTAACTGATCAACCATCCGAGGAGGTTGAGCCCCAAAGAGTGTTGGGGGAAGTTGTAACCGAAGGTCAGGGAATACCGTAATACATGGCAAGTCCTCCGGCGGACCTTTTGAAATCAAGCCCTTAAGCCTTGGCCCAGATCTTTTGATTTACCTATTGACTTAATTTGCCCATTGAACTGAGGAGAGTAGTATACGGCATAGGATGAATTTGTTTATCTTCTCTTTTATCCCATTTTGTTTCTTGCCTCAGTGGCGTTGTAAGAGAATTATATACTTTCTTTTTGAATGGAATACTTAATACTTCGCCTCCAACTAATGATATTTTCTTTTCTTTTGTTTACTTTACTATTGTATTCTGCCCAATATTCGTATTCTATTTTGGAGTTCGCCTCGTGAAACCATCTGTTATCCTTCGAATATAAATCTAAAGATCGTAGAATAGCTTGATTCTAAGTAACGCTTTGGTTTCCCTCTAGATAGTTATTTTCTCTATGAGTTTGAGTCCGAGGACCATGCAACACTCTGGTTATGCCCAGTACTTCTATTTTCCTATAAGTATTTGATATAATGGTGTGTGTAGTTTTACCATAGGCTTGAGTCCGAGGACCATGCAATACCTTGGCTCTGTCTACCACTTCAATTTTTTGTAAATATTAGATATAATGGTGTGTGTAGTTTTACCATAGGCTTGAGTCCGAGGACCATGCAATACCTTGGTTCTGTCTACCACTTCTATTTTTATAAATATTAGATATAATGGTGTGTGTAGTTTTACCATAGGCTTGAGTCCAAGGACCATGCAATACCTTGACTCTGTCTACCACTTCAATTTTTTGTAAATATTAGATATAATGGTGCGTGTAGTTTTACCATAGGCTTGAGTCTGAGGACCATGCAATACCTTGGCTCTGTCTACCACTTCAATTTTTTTGTAAATATTAGATATAATGGTGTGTGTAGTTTTACCATAGGCTTGAGTCCGAGGACCATGCAATACCTTGGTTCTGTCTACCACTTCTATTTTTTGTAAATATTAGATATAATGGTGTGTGTAGTTTTACCATAGGCTTGAGTCCGAGGACCATGCAATACCTTGGTTCTGTCTACCACTTCTATTTTTTGTAAATATTAGATATAATGGTGTGTGTAGTTTTACCATAGGCTTGAGTCCGAGGACCATGCAATACCTTGGTTCTGTCTACCACTTCTATTTTTTGTAAATATTAGATATAATGGTGTGTGTAGTTTTACCATAGGTTGAGTCCGAGGACCATGCAATACCTTGGTTCTGTCTACCACTTCTATTTTCCTATAAGTATCTAGTTTCCCTATAAGTTTGGGTCCGAGGACCATGCAATACCTTGGCTCTGTCTAGTACCCAGGTATAATGGTGTGCGTAGTTTTACCAAGGTTTGGGTCCGAGGACCATGCAATATCTTGGCTCTGTCTACCACTTCAATTTTTTGTAAGTATTAGATATAATGGTGTGTGTAGTTTTACCATAGGCTTGAGTCCGAGGACCATGCAATACCTTGGTTCTGTCTACCACTTCTATTTTTTGTAAATATTAGATATAATGGTGTGTGTAGTTTTACCATAGGCTTGAGTCCGAGGACCATGCAATACCTTGGTTCTCTTTTACCACTTCTATTTTTTGTAAATATTAGATATAATGGTGTGTGTAGTTTTACCATAGGCTTGAGTCCGAGGACCATGCAATACCTTGGTTCTGTCTACCACTTCTATTTTTTGTAAATATTAGATATAATGGTGTGTGTAGTTTTACCATAGGTTTGAGTCCGAGGACCATGCAATACCTTGGTTCTGTCTACCACTTCTATTTTCCTATAAGTATCTAGTTTCCCTATAAGTTTGGGTCCGAGGACCATGCAATACCTTGGCTCTGTCTAGTACCCAGGTATAATGGTGTGCGTAGTTTTACCACAGGTTTGGGTCCGAGGACCATGCAATATCTTGGCTCTGTCTACCACTTCAATTTTTTGTAAGTATTAGATATAATGGTGTGTGTAGTTTTACCATAGGCTTGAGTCCGAGGACCATGCAATACCTTGGTTCTGTCTACCACTTCTATTTTCCTATAAGTATCTAGTTTCCCCATAGGTTTGGGTCCGAGGACCATGCAATACCTTGGCTCTGTCTAGTACCCAGGTATAATGGTGTGCGTAGTTTTACCATAGGTTTGGGTCCGAGGACCATGCAATACCTTGGCTCTGTCTATCACTTCAATTTTTTTGTAAGTATTAGATATAATGGTGTGTGTAGTTTTACCATAGGCTTGAGTCCGAGGACCATGCAATACCTTGGTTCTGTCTACCACTTCTATTTTCCTATAAGTATCTAGTTTTCCCATAGGTTTGGGTCCGAGGACCATGCAATACCTTGGCTCTGTCTAGTACCCAGGTATAATGGTGTGCGTAGTTTTACCATAGGTTTGGGTCCGAGGACCATACAATACCTTGGCTCTGTCTACCACTTCAATTTTTTGTAAGTAGAGGTTTGTCCTCAGATCGCTTTACTGGAGATGATTACTCTTTGTGTCAAATTATGATCTTTACACGTGGCATTGATCTTGCCTCTAACTCGAAGCCCCATCTTTTTCATTTATGACGCGTCCTTTGTCTGTTCGTGTTCCGTGCTCGACGCTCCGGTGCGCGAAACGCGCCTTCATTAATGTCCTCGTAAATTGACACGAGTCCAACCGTCCGTGGCCTCCTTGAAAATTGGCGACTTCATCATTGACCCAGCTGATAATACTCTTTTCGAACTCTGCATGAATTAATTCTCACCAAACCCCATCCCCTATATAAAGTAAGGAGATGGTTCCTCCACAACCCATGAACCTCTCAACACAAACAGAACAAAACACTTTCTTCCAACTTCCCATGCCCTTTTAACAACCCCGCCGGAATTGTTATCGGGACTGACAAAAACCGGTATGGCCGCAGCCCCCACTGGGCTTTTGGTGCGGCAGAGTCTAGGCGTAACCCTGATGGTGCCCTTCGAGGTATCCCCGAGGGATATTGCTAGAGAACCTAACGTCTTTCCTCGGAGCACACCCCCGACGAGGAAGGCGTGCGAATTCACCTCATGGGCGGTGCTCGAGTGTTGCCGTCTCCAACGGCCAACACTTGAGAGGAACGGAGAGAATCGAGGGAACATCACGGGGGAGGGTATCTCGGAGCCCCTGCATCTGCTCCTCTCTTTGTTCCAGCTCCGCCTAGCCGAGAAGGAAGTTGTTGGGGGCCTGGAGAGAGGATTGTCCTTCACCTCCTCCACCCCTTGTCAAGCCCTCCCATTCTCTTGGTGCCAATAAAAGCACGGGTTGATACTTCTCTCCGGCCAGTCTCCTCTTAGGGCGGCTCCACCTGGGCCTCTGATTGTAGGAATAGCAGGTGGCTATTAGCTCGTAAATTTGCTTGTAAAACAGGCCTACCTGAGCCTCTGATTGTAATATGTAATTTTTCTATGCATGAAATAATAATATCAAGATCTTTCTTTTTTGTTTTGTTTTTTTTTTTTTACTGCCAAATCTTCCATATACTTTTTTTTTTTAACTTACTGTAAAACGAATACTTAGAACTTAGAACACTTATCTTTTCCAACCTACTGTAAAACGAACACTTACCTGGTGCGCCGGCCAGCACCCTAATCCTTTCCCACAGACGGCGCCAATTGTAGGGACTCAATTTGGATTGACCCTGAGTGATGGGTTTTCAGCCCAATAAGCCCAAACAATAAATTTATAGAGAGTGGGTTGACAGGTTTAGGTGCTCGCCATCGATCACCATGCATGAACTTTTCTTATAAAAAATGCTAAGAGTTTCTTTACAAATAGGGGGATGCTCCTCGGCCTGTGGCCGAGGAGGCCTTATTGTTCTTTCTTTTCTTTTCTTTTTGTTTCTCCCCTCTCCTTTACTTTACTAGCTTTTCTTTTATAGTTTTTATCTTCCTATCCCCTCCTTCCATCTGTTGATCATCTATTTGCCTTTTTTTCTGGCCGTCTGTCCCATCAGAGGCCTTATCGGTACTCAAGTGGTTCACTCTGATCAACGTTATCCTGCCAAGGGGTTACCTCCCCATTAATGCGGCCAGGGGGGTTAGTTGGGTGCATTAAATGTGAGAGTGACAGCTTGCTTTGGGGTTAGTCCCTCCCCAAAATCGCCTTTGTCAGGCCGAGGATAAGGTGGTCCTCGGCGTGGATTTGGAAAAAAGACTTTCCCCCACCTCAGCCCTGAATAGCCTGTGCTCCTCGGCCTGGGCCTTGGGCTTGCTACATGAGGGGCCGAGGCTATCAGGCCCATGAGCCCCACAAATATATATATATATATATATATATATATATATATATATATATATATATGTGTGTATGTGTAATTTTGAAACAGTACACCGGTATTAACCAAACTAATTTCGTTTCTCTAATTAAACTGTTCCCTAATTGAATCCTCATTTTTTTAAAATGGATCTTAATTTTGAATATCTTAAATTAAACACACTTTTTGTGCTTAGATATTTTGTTAACAACTTATAGTTATGAGTAATGTCGGCAAGGGAGGAAAACTATATATGCTTGTCTCACCAAGACAAGCTCGCACTAAATCAAGCTTTACGTAACTTCTTGAAATAATTATGAATTCCTATTGAAACAGTTTTCAAATCGATAGTGATTTGTGAAGATGACGCTAGTAACAGTTTTAAAGGGAAAGTGGTTTGATTATGCCTCAATTGAGAGAACTTTTTCAAATCCATAGTGATTTGTGAAGATGATGCTAGTAGTAACTGTTTTCAATGGAAAGCAAATGACTAAATTGTGTCTAGGATTCTAGGCTATCAAATGTCCTTAACTAAATTATGAAAAAATTCAACGTTGTTAGGTTTTAGGAAGCTAAGTAATCCAATTATGCTAAGTCACAATGGAAGCAACACAAATTATGAGCTTATATCAAATTGAATGAATCTTGCTATTAACAAGTTATGAGAAAACTACTAAGTACGCGTTTGGATTGCGTCTACATCCTAGCGTCAGCGTTTTGTATTCCTTTTTTTTTTTTTGTTTTTTGAGAATCACGTTTCAGCAAGCAAAGTGTTTTTCCAGTGGGTCTCGTGCACTGTTTACGAGACCTACAAACCTCTTTTTTCAACAAAACTTTCATTAAAAATGGGTCTCACGTACTATTCACGTATTTAAAAATTATTTTACTAAAGTGTTTTTAGTTTTTAGCAAAATAAGCGATGTCCAGATTTCAAACGAACCCTTAGTATCCATTTGGATGTTGCTAAAATGAAATGAAATGCGCATCTATGTTTTGATATGTGGGTCCCGTGCAGTGTTCACGGGACCTGCAAGTACTTTTTTAGCAAAAACAACTTTAAAACTAGTTCCCATAGTACCATTCACATATTTAAAAATTATTTTGTTACAATATTTTTAGTTTTCAATTTTTAGCAATAAGCAATATTTAAACAGACCCTTACTAGCATGAACACCTTAGAAAGCTCTATGAACTAAGAAGAAACTTCGAAGGAATTAAATAAAAGAAGAAAATAATCTATGCATCAGCGAGTTTTGCCAGTGGAGAATTGTGTGGTATTCTTGAAAACGAATCATCTATTTATACTTTAAGGTCTTTGGCAATTATCTACGGTTGCTCTTTTCACACTACATTCCTTTCTTCGAGCTTTGACGCCACTTGTCACTTTTCTATATGGTACTTGTATCTTTCCATGCCATTTTGGTGCCACTTGTCCTTATTTTAGGTTGAATTTGATATTTGCTGCCTTTTTTTTAAACTACAAAGTTTGCATTCCCACACATTTACGTGATGCTCGTGGTGTAAAGGTGCACATCCATTTCACAAAAAAAAAAGAAAAAAAAAGAAAAAAAAAAAGAAAGTTGCACATCCTTATTTTGACACTCGTCACATGTGTGGTGAGATCGAAATTTAATAATTTTCCCTAAAGAGAAAGGATGAACCTAATTCATATCTTGAAGACCAAAAGGTTAGAACATTATGTGTAATGGAGAGATCCGAATTGGTAACTCAATCATAAAAAATATTGATAAGTTAAGACATCTGATGTAAATGCAGATATGATTTCGTATTGGTAACTCAATCCTTAAAGAAATATTGCGAAAATTATTGTGTCTATAGCATCCGTCAATAAAAAAACTTGAAAAAAAGGGAGTGGACCATGTAGAAGTGTGCGGCCTCTAAAACAATCTTTCACCTCTTTAAAGAGTGGTATTCTGCAAGAGACTCTATAGACACAAAATTTGACATCTACTGATGTAATAAATTCTTAGTAGTAGGTACAAAAAATAATATTAATGATAGGTTCAAATAAAAACTAGTAGAAATTTGTTAACTCAAAATGTGTGAAAAAAAATTGTCAATATATATATATATATATATTTTGTATATATACTATGTAGTAGTAATATGAGAAAAGTTAACGGATACTTTAAGAACATTGGTTTAGGAACCATTATTATAAATATTTTATGAAAAAATTATAAAGCAATTAATTTTTTTGATGACTTTTTATTTTTTCTTTTTTTCAAAAAAGTGATATTAAACTTTTCCTAAAATAGTTTATTAACAAGAATAGTGTTTGGATACCACTTATTTTGCTGAAAAAACTGTAGTAAAATAATTTTTAAATATATAAATAGTTCTGTGGGGCTCATTTTCAATGAAAGTTTTGGTAAAAAAAGAGGTTTGTAGGTCCTATGAATAGTGCACGGGACCTACTAATAGTGCCATTCCAGTGAAAAATTTGGACGTTCAAAGAGGTTGTAGGTCCTGTGCACAGTGCATGAGACTCACCAACAGACACATTTCCATGTGAAATGTGCTTCTCAATAAAAATAAATAAAAAAAAGGAAAACGCAAATGCAACCTGACTAGAAATGCAATCCAAACGCATACTTAGCCATATTTTCAGCATCTCTATTTAATTTATGTCAATTTTTTATTAGCTGGGTCCCACAATAACTCATTATTAAAAGCACCTTACAATACCCGCTAATTTTTATCTATTAACAATTATTTTAAAGTCCACAGAGGCTCTCTCAGACACGTCCCAGGCGCCAATCAATATTGAAAACATCATTGCAGGCATTCACCTTAAGTTGCAGAACTTCAGGCGATCTCAATTGCTGCATGTTTGGCGACAAGGAAACAAACCAGCTCGTATCTTAGCACAATACGCCAAATGAATTGATAACTTTGTAACTTGGCTAAAAGAAACTCCATCTTTTATTAAATTCCTTGTGATTCAAATACTTTGTTATTTTCCTCAGGTCAAGCTTAGATCCAGTGCCCAGTAGTACTGAACTTGTTGAGATGATGACATGTGTCCACTTTTGAACATGTGTCGTCATCTGATCGGATCCAGTACACTAGATGCACTGAACTTAAACCAAGTCTATTTTTCTCTTATTAAACTTTAAAGTTTACGTATTTCTCAGAAATTAAAAAAAAAAAATGTTTTAAGGTCACCGTGACATAAACCGAATTACTCATTTTGTAAAAGTATACTATCTTTTTATCACATAGGGGTATACTCCCACATATCATGGGCCTATTGGAAGAGAAAGGGAGTATACTCCAAAGTCCTAATAAATTTCATTTGGAAAGATGGTTCTGGTTCCGGTGCAAATTGATACGGATATATATGTCTGAGTTGTTTTTATATTCTTTTGACTCATTCACCACTGAAAAACATTATCCAAACGTAGTTGACACGTACGCAGTTCAGAAACACGTTACAAAGTCCAGTCCAACGCATGATTGACAAACAACCGAACAAAACAAGACAAATCAATAGTAGTTTGATTGGAAGGGGCATTTTAGTCATTCCCCACGAATCACGTTCACGAGAAAAAGAAAGAAACAAACCCAAAGAAACAAAACTACAAAAGGCTTGTGATAATCTGACGTGGCAGTAGATAATAGGAGCAGTGGAATCTAAAGGCCTAAAGTCCGTTACTTTAACTTCGGAGTTTGGAGCGGAAAGACAAGCGGTTATTCCGGAGCACAATGAATGGGCCTAGTGGGGCCCAGCAATCAGAATACAGTTTCTGGTGGGGGCCCATATACAAGCAAGAGAAAGCTTTTATATGGTATAGTAGTATTTGTCGAGGGAATAGGTGGGAGCTTTTTCTAGATTCTTTGACCGTTGTGGATTTCAAATGTTTTTATTAAAGATTCGATTCCTAAAAGGTCTCTCAGGCACGATAGGCTCCCCTGCTAGTTAACAATTCTGTAACGGACCATTCATCATTCAGATAGTGCCACCGCTGCCCCCTCTAAAAGAAAAAGAGACACTAAAAAAGTCTGAGTGAAAAGTGAAAAGTGAAAACTAAAAAGTCTTGTCAATTTTTTTCTCCTTTTTTAGAAAAGGGTTTTTGGCAAAAAAAAAACAAGAATTATATAGTAAAAAAAATTTAGCTCAATAAAAATAAAATTACACTATTTAAGTTTAGTCTATTTTTATTTTTGTATCTAATATTTATTTATTTTTAAACAAAGCAATTATCCCTAACTTTAAAAAAATTGAGTTTTAATTTATGACGTCTGCTTTTGATGATTATGCTCTTTATCGTTAAGTTAAAACATTAATAAGTTTTTGGTGTAAAATTGAACTCTAGATCTCTTATTTAATTATCAAAAACTTTACAAGTTAAATTAACCGAAACTCCCTTATCCCTTAACTTTGATTCTATGTTAATTGTGGTTCTTTTGTTATTCATGTTAATTGGGTCTTCATTAAGATTTAAGAAACCCAAAATAATGTAGTTTTATAGTTATATATTCTCTCATTTTATTAATTAAGAAGCTAATAGTTTGTATTATTTAAACAAGTTTGATTGAGTCTTTCTTTTTCTCTTTCTTTTTAATTTTCGTTTTTAGGAATGGTAACTAGAAATTTATATGGGAAGGAAGAAAAATTAAAGTAATTTTTGAACATTAAACCTAAAATAAAATTCTATATATAAACAAACTCAATATATATATATATATATATTTGAATAGCTCCTCAGCACGCACGTTGCAACTTGTAGATTAATGTTTTTATCCCAACATGTCTACTAGTAGTAAAGTATAACTTAAATAGGAATTATCTATATTACATAGATGAGTTATCCATAGACTCGAGACTTGATTCACCTGTCTAACTAGGTTAACAATAAATTATAGACTCATTCACTCGATTTGAGCAAGTTAAGTGGCAATTCAACCCTACTCTCAATTTGATCCAACCTGTGAACAACCCTAAATATATAGTTAGATTTCAAGAAGGTTGACATAATACCCAAAAAAAATAAAAAATAAAACCTATATATATTATAACAAAATTGATGTGCTATATATTTATGAGACCAAACATCATATAAACTTCTATCCAAATTTTTAATGTCTTATTAGTTAATGGACTTTCCAAAGACATAAATTTGCCCAATCACGTTTTAACCTTTTTTCTTTTTTTGGGAGGAGTGGGTGGTGGTGGTGGTGGTGGTGGTGGGTGGGAGAATAAAATTTCATTCTAAACTTATGTTTGCTTTTGAAGTGTTTTTTTAATTCATCTAAATCAAGTCATATTTACATATTAGCACTACTTTACAAAATTAGCATTAGGTACATCATATGAATGTTTTTATGCATGATAATATATCTTTTTAAGCTCAGGTTACTCTTGCCAATAATTTTATAACTCAACTGGTTGGTAGTTGACACTTTTTAATGTTAATGAAGGTATTTGTCGCTCAAATTTCTCCTCCCTCTTTTTGCCTTTGGTAGTAGCAAAACTGGGATTTGATTACAAAGGAACAAATTTTACATACATATATTCGAACACACAAACATGATCCTAATCGTAATCGGTTTTCTTTTTTATATTTCAAATGGATTTTAAATATTAAAAGAAAGAATCGTATATTAATCATAATTATGAAATAAAAGAAGTACATCGCCCAAAATACATTAAATAAATGTACCAAAAAAGAAAAAAACAAATAAAAACAAATTATATTTATGTGGAGGGGGCTAGCTTAGATTGTAAGTATATATAAACGATATTTGATGGAATTGGACAAGAGAGGGGAAGATCTTAATGCCAAACTTGTTTGGACCAAGAAGGCAAGAACATGTGTTTGGCTTAACTACTCATATTAATTATGCAGTATTTAGCAATTTCAGCCATCCGCACTTTCCAATTTAGATTAATTTTCTTTTTGAGTGAGTTATTTTAATTGAGGCTCTAATGTGATTTAAAAAAAAAAAAGATAAAAAAAGAAGATAAATTACACACACCAAATGGAGCTAGCACCCCATGTGTACTTATATTATTATTATTATTATTATTATTATTATTATTATTATTATTATATATATATTTTGAGAAGATATTATTATATAATGTTGTTCAACCATAACAGAATTATTTTGTCTTAAAAAAAAAAATATCATGATAAAAATGAAGAATAGGGATACTAAAATCCATGACCATCAACAAGACAACAACCCTGTCTCTCATTATTGATTTTAATACGGACAAGATATATTTTAATACTAGTAAAGAGGGATGCACCATAATTATGATTGAATCATACGTCTCCTTGCATAATTAGCTTCAATTGATCAAAATTGGTGCTCACATGCAATTAAAACGAGTTTGGTAGACCCTCTAGAAGGTTAATCTTCTTCTTCACATTGATCTCATATAACTCTCAAAATCAAAGTTGGCTATTGGCTGAGTTGATAAAGCCCATAGATAAGGTTTAACTCATTTATTCTCTCTCTCTCTCTCTCTCTAAAGGTCAAAGTTTGGCAACAAACTTGATAGTAGTCTAAGATTACAACCCCACTCAATATCTCTTTTATTGAATATGAATTTTGATAAATCCATCATTAGATTACATTTTCTTCTTATATCATTAATGCTTACTAAATTTCTAGAAGATCAATACCTATGTTATCAATTAAATGTTTAAATTTTAAATTTTTGTAGCCTAAATTTATACATAAAAACTAAATTTATAGATTAAATAGTAAATAATATCTGATTGACAGAAAATTTGACATGTGTATTAAGAAAATAAAGAACATTCAATTTAAATATTAAAATTTCAAAATATGTAGTTATGCTAATTTTTTTAGTAGAAGTTGTAGCCTTAGATTGTAACTAAAGTTGTAGTCAAACATTGTCCATATAATTACTTTCAATTTTATCATAAAAGAGTTATAAAATAACATGACAAAGAATGTAATTAGTATCACACAACGATATAATAAATAATTTATTTATTATTTATTAAATGCTAAAAATAATATTCAAATTTATAAACTTTGTATGATAAAATTTGTAGTAATGGTACCACTCATTAAAAAAAAATTAAATTCATCAAAAAAAATTTTAAAAAAATTTTAAGGTGGAGTTGCTAAGTACATAATTTTTTATTATTTATTATTTTTGAATCAAGTACAAAACCTAAATGTAAGAGTAGTATTGTAGGCTGTTTTCCATGCATCCATGAGAATGCAACAATTCCAAAAACATACACACAAGCAATAATTTATTATTTATTTATACAATATAGATGAGATTCCAAGGATAATGAGAAAAATGGATTAGTTTAAATCATATCTTGACTAGGTTGGTATTTTCTTAACAATATTTTTACTGGATTCTCTCATTCTCTCATGAAATTCACGAGTTTGAAAATGGACTACTACTCATTTTACAAACGCAATAATTAGTAGGCCATGTACTAAGAATATATAAATATATGCTTTTGTGGTCCATCCTGCACAAAATGAAGAAAAGTATATATATATATATATAGATGAGTTCAAGTTACACCTGGTGTAACTTCATAAGAGTTACACCTTTTTTAAACCATTGATTTTCATTAGATCTAATGGTTAAAAAAAGACTAATGTCATGTCATTAAGTCATTAGATTCTTTTCAAAAATAAACAAAAATTCATTAAATTCTTTCACCCTCTACCGTTAATTGTCTTCTCTCTCTCTCTCTCTCTCTCTCTCTCTCTCTCTCTCTCTCTCTCTCTCTCTCTCTCTCTCTCTCTCTCTCTCTCTCTCTCTCTCTCTCTCTCTCTCTCTCTCTCTCTCTCTCTGTGTGGACCCAATGAACTCCTCCAATGACAAACATGACTCAATCCCAAATAGAAGCTCCTCCCATAACCCAAATAAAAAAAAAAAAAAAAAGACATGGAATTGGCTTTTTTAATTTCTTAAATTTACTCTACTTTTCATAACCTTCTTCAATCTCGTAATCCATCAGGTGCTTCGCAAATAAACAATTGGCCTTCAAATTTTTGCCAAATGATTCTGAATAATCATTGTACATGTAACCAGTTAGGCGTAATTAGCCTCTTCATCATGATGGTTATAACCATTGTGAACCATCTTGTATGTCTAAATTCCGTCTTTCATATTTCCAGACAGAAATTGATTGTTCCTTTACATGCTCTTTTGGGTCTTCAATAAACGCCACTTTATAGGAAAATTAGAGTAAATTTAAGAAACAAGGAATTAGGTGCTGGTGTTCAGGTTTTTAGGCCTAAAAGGTTAAGGTGTTATCTAGTTCTCACAGGAACACCATTACAATGTATATATGGAACCTTGAAACACCTTTTTTTTTTTTTTTTGGGTTATGAGAGGAAGAGCTTCTATTTGGGACTGTGACTGTGAGTTATGTGCGTCCATTGGTGGAGTTCATGGAGGTCTAGGCAGATGAGAGAGAGAGAGAGAGAGAGAGAGAGAGAGAGAGAGAGAGAGAGAGAGAGAGAGAGAGAGAGAGAGAGAGAGAGAGAGAGAGAGAGAGAGAGAGAGAGAGAGAGAGAGAGAGAGAGAGAGAGAGAGTTTAATGACTTTTTGTTTATTTTTAGTAAGAGAATTTAATGATTTAATGACATGATACTAGTTTTTTTTTAACCATTAGATCTAATGTAAATCAATGGTTTAAAAAAGGTGTAACTCTTGTAGAGTTACACCAGGTGTAACTTGAACCCATCTCATATATATATATTGATTAACCAAATATGTCTTTGTTTTTTTCTTGGACTCTCTCTCTCATACCAAATTGGAATCCAAGAGTATCACGTTGCTTGGCTAATTGGCCCTTTGTGAGTTTGTTTTGTTTTTTTAACAATTTTTTCCTAGGTTTTTTTAGTTGCTCTTTTTCATCTTTGGTGGGCTAAATTATGATTGTTATAATGAAAAATATTATAACATACCCACTACTGCACATTCCATACACACTCGCATTTAAAATCTTGTTTTTTAAAATATAATTTTAGTTAAAATTGTAAAGTTGTGTTTTAAAAACACAATTTCATCATATATACTATGATTACTGTAAGTGTGTAATAATAACGGTGTAATTATTACTCTTATGTTGCAAGTGCAGCCACCATGACCTATTGCGGCTTTAATGCTTTTTTTTGACTCTTAAGCTCAACCATCAAATGAGAGGCTGAAACTGTCGTCAATGTAAAATGAGAATAAACCACCAGTTCACACTTCACATATGCCTAACTTGTAAACCATGACTTTATTTTATTTTATTTTTGACTACGGACCGAACTTTCCAAGGAATTCTCACCTAATTTCTGGTTGCTACTGCTACCTGAGATTCCATTTGGAACAATTCATGTGACATGTCTGTCAAAAAGGGTCAAGTTCGATGACACTGGAATATTGTTTCAAACAAATATATATCTCTGATTTCTAATCATCAACAAGAGGACAGTTCTATTAACTGTTCTTCATTGTAAATTATTTCTTTAAATATTCTTTGTTGCAAAGATCGGCTCATTCTGAATAATTTTACATTGTACATTGCCAAGTTTTTTTTGGTTTTTTTTGGTTGACTATTCCTGACCTTTTTGGGTCTCGAAAAGCTATGAAAGGAAAGAAAGATTCTGCTCAGCATGAAGTTTAAACAAATATGAAGTCTTGTGGTGAAAATTACATAGATTATATAAGATATGCTTGCTTCATGAACCTGGCTTTTCATTCAACAACTAGGCAAATAGGTCGCCCACTCAGGAAATTTCAGGCTGTGTATTTCAATCAGAATAAGAGTGCTGAATTTATCTGTAGCCTATAGGGTCAAGTAAATTCATATATATATTTACTGCAGTTTATATCATTATTGTGAATTTGTGATTGATACATAATAAAAGTTATAATAATCTATCAATGATGAGCCGAAGTAAAATTGATATTGTTCCAATCACATAAAATTATGTAAAACAATTTTTAAAATACATAGTTCATTTAGTATTGTCCATACAATAAGATTCTACATAGATATTTGATATCAATATGTCAATAGCTTATATTCACGCAAAAAATGACTTTTGAGCCGATATTAGAAAACCATCCATTTCTATTCTTAAACTATTTAAAAAATTATCTTCTTCTTTTCTTTGTATCCGCCATTAGGGTTCATGGACTTAGTTTGAAGCTTACTTGTTAAAATGTTCTAAAATTAATAAGATTTTTTTTTAATCTAAAAAAAACAAGGTTTTTTTTTGTCAAAAATGTTCTAAAAAAATGTTCCAATTTTCATGTAGCTAATCCCAAAATTTCATCTCCAACAAAACTCCTCCAAAGTAGGCAACTGTTCTATTTTCTACCATGACTTTCCAAAGCAATTTTTAATTTGTTTTACCAATGTTGTCATTGTGATGTTCTTGGTTCTTCTTATACTCAAATTTGGGCTCCTTAAGGTCCCTGATGACAAGCATGATGAGGAAGGGGACAAACCCTAGTTCAATGCTCGTATTGGAGATCTTCTGTCATTTTATGTATGACCCTTAAAAAAAATTGTGTGCGCTCCACAGAATATATTCAATGCTCTCTAGTTCCATGTGAATTCCCATCCGGGGACAAAATGCCCAACAGCACTCAAAGGGAAAATCCTAGTACTGAACAACACTTAGACCCCATAAGATCTCGTGGAATTTATGGTTTTACAAATATTATAATTAGGATTTAGCTTTAACTTCAGGTTTTCAAAGGATTCTTTCTTAATGGTGTTTCATTTAGGAGAAAAGTATGTAGTAGAAGCACATTTATTCTTTTAGGATAAGGGGAAATGAGTCGATTTTTACAACAAACATGATGGAATTGAATCCTGAATATCTTAGAAATACCAAAATGAGTTTGTTATTGCTGACAGGCTTCTATTCTGATTGGCATCTTATTCCTCCCCAGCTTTCATATTGCATTCTAATTTCTAAACATGCTTATAAAACAACCAAAATGAGTTTGATATTGCGGACAGGCTTCTATTCCGATTGGCATCTTATTCCTCCCCAGTTTTCATATAGCGGATTCGACCCATCTCCCCCATCCCATTTAAAATAAAAGAGAGTTTAATATTAACCTTATCTAATATTCTGGCTTAAGAAGCACTAATCCCAGTGCACTTTGAAAACATGAATTTTCATTCTTTCATTGCACGAAATATCAGCCCTTCGGGCCACATAAAAAGGAAGTACACTGAAAAAGAAGCCAACCCTCCTCCTGGTGACCTCAAAAGAAATAGATGTTTTCTAATTTATTGGACAAACTAAAAGCACGTTATCTCTAAACCTTTATTTAAACTTTCATAAAGCACATAAATATGATATACTATATATATATAACGCATTGTAACAGAGCACTAACCGCAGTATTGTGTTTAGGATTATGATCTATTGGTCCTTGTTAACGTAAGGGAATCTCTCACTGAGTGATGAACTTTCCAACTAGTTGGAGTTTAATATTGAAATCTTAGCCAATTTGATTGTAAAGAAAGCATCTTGGATTGAAGTTTGCATAGCATGACCTTTGCAAAATAAAAAGTGTCCAATTAATTGTTATATTCTTAGGTAAAAATTTGGTACATTTAAAAGTGAATGCATTTTTTTTTTTAAAAGTGAATGCATTTTTTTGGTAAGTTTGAAAAGTGAGAAATCATATACAAACAAAGTTGTGACATAAAATAATTGGTAGCCAACAGATGTTATCATTCATGAGCAAAGCAGGTTTGGTTGAGGATGTGAAGGAGAAAAGAAAGATGCTGAGCTAAAAATACCTGAAAAAATTTGGCTTCCATGTGAAGACTGAAGAGGGAATGGAAGGAGATAAGGGATGTGGGTTCCAACATTTCTTAACTTATTGAATCATGACCTAATTTTTTCAGGTTATGAACTATGACCTAGCTACATTGATGATAATACACAATCAATCAAGATAGATATAGATATTGTTCCCCACTATTTGATGATAAGGTGGTGCATTGCCATTACTCTCTTATCTCTATGTTTAAAATATTATATGTGACAAAAATTTAAATCACCAATCGTTTATGCTAGAATAAAGTTGGTGAAATATATTTAAGGGAAGTGAATTATTCTAAGCTTGGAGTAAATGCAATAATTCATTTTTCTTTTACGGGGAATCCCGTTCATTTCAACTAATGTAACGACTTCTCTCTCAAAAAAGAAAAAAAAGAGGAATGATTCCATCTTATGTTACTACCTATATCATTTTTTGAATGTAAATTCAACTTAACATTTAAGCCTTAATCCTGTTTAATTCGTTTGGTTTTTCTTGATTTCATGCCCAGGTTTCAAGTGTGGGCCAAATGTATTTAATCAACAATGACAAAAGGCAAAAGCTCTATATGTTATTATGTCTGATAATGCTTGTATAAAAAAACTGATCAACTAATTACGAGCCTAAAATTCCATTAAGAATTGAGTAATGCTAAGGACACACCTTTTTCTATACGCAAATCGATACCTAGCTTATGTTTATGTGTCAACTTCTGATTAAATTTTGACACTTTCACATGAGTCCACCACATGTACTTAAAAAATTAAAATCTAATCAACAATGGACACATAAGCAAGATGTAAATTTGAGTGTGAGAATGAGTGTGTCCCTAGTATTTCTTAAAAGATTTCCACTTGCAGAAGTAACTTAACGGTAAGAAGTTCTCAAAACTTTTCACCTTATGAATTCAAGGTTGAAAGTTTGAGTGTTGACATATTTCACTATTGTGCAGATAGTTCCATGCCATAGCTAAATCAGGTTTTAGTAGGTTGAAGAAATGATCATACATGCAAGTCCCTTTTTTCTCTTATTAAAATAATAATAATAATAATAAAAGTTGCAATAAGAATTGATCATGCGGAAATGAACAGCATCTCTTAATGCGTGCCAGCCTTACACTTTTTGAAGCTCGTTCGGCCCTAGTTGTGCTAAAAACTAAGGCTAGCCCATGTTTTAGGCCAGCTTGGTTATTAAGCCTATTGGATGAGTCCTCTGGTCTGGACTGGCCAATTGAAACTTGGTCATGAATGGTTGTAGGCCTGTAGTGCTTTTTTCTTTAGGACCGTGGTTGTAGATTGTGATCCTTGCATTATGTGGGTTGAAGTCGATGGCAAACAGACATGTTAAAGAAGTCGAAATATTAACTGGGCCATTAGAGCTCTTTGAATCTGGGCCAGGATAGTTTTTTGAGACTCGTCCACATTATTGAGTTTGGGGCCTTGCGGTAATGATTGTGTTGGGTCAACTGAAATGGAGTCGGTAATTATTGTCCACATTGTTTTTTCCCACTTAGTTCGTTTGCCTTAACGAGTTAACCCTTAACTTTGCTGATAGTGATAGATATCTGATAGGTTGGGAATTACTGAATTAGGATTGAAGGCTTGAGGCTATATACCTGTTTCAGGCTGGCTCATTTGCTCACGACGAAGACTTTCAGTCACGACCCATTAGGCCATTTCAGAATAAGATAACCAATATCGTGGAATTCTTAAATAAGGAAAATAGAGTTCAAATCTTACGTAAAAAAAAAAAAACTAATTAATATCTTAATCTGATGATAAAATATAATTATGATGATGATTAATAACAATCAACATGAAACAAATACCATAAATTAAAATTGTAATGTATCTAAAAGAAAGTCGAAGGATCTATAATTTTTTTTTTTTTATAAGTAATTTTTTTTTCATAAGCTTATTAGCTTATTTGTTTACTTATAATATTTTAATTTTTTTTTCTTCTAAAAATATAAATGTACCTCAACCAATTTTCAGCAAATATGCTTTTCTCAAGAAAAAATAAATCCAAATCAACGCTAGTCAACACAGAAACCTGCCTCAAGTTTTACATTAGTATCTGAAGAAGAAATTATAAGAATGAAAAATATTTTCTGTATTCTTCTTGTTCATGAGAGCCATCGAGGATTTTCTCGTTCAGCCACTTTGAGAAGCATCTCTTATAACAAATTCTCAAAAGATGCCTAAAAAACACAAGCTAGCTTACAAAATTGACACAATAATTAACCATGCGAGACGTTGATACCTTCTAAATTTCAGAATGTTAAAAAAATCCTGTACGAACTCCACTAAACATATCAACAAGTGTTAAGAGTTTGGCAGTTTGCTAACATCTAAATAGGGTATTGGAAAAAACGCAAACATGGCAACATTATTATTATTATTTTTTTTTAACATTAGAAATATTTATATTAAAAAAAAAAAATCATACATTCAATAATTCCATGATCATTAATCCTATAACAGTTTGAAGTTTCTGATGGCAAAATACATCAACATATAAAAGCAATCGCAAGTATTGGTACAGCTTTACAAGCTTTTATTAGGCCGCGAAACTCAATCCTACTACTACAAACACAGTACCACCTAAAATGGCTGCTAGAGCAGTTACTTCAACATTGATAGTTTTCAAGAAACCCTCAAGTCCTATCCAGCCATTACTAACCTGTGAACGATTAAAATTTCCCCCCAAAATTACACAAGTAGTAAAAGAATATTTGGCAACACAGCAATATTCTTAGTCAGCTCTGGACTGGCCAGCTCGAGAAGACAAGATAATGCCAACAATAAGCCCGTAGAGGGCAAGTGCTTCAGCGAAGATGAGAATAAGGATCATTCCAACAAAAAGTTTTGGCTGCTGTGCATTAGCTCTGCAAAACAGAATCATATACACAAATTAATGGAAATTAATGAAACTTGCAGATACAGTTGAATTCACTATGAACTTAAATCCAACAAAAGGAAACCTCAAAAAGTCATCAAAGTTCTAGAGATTATTTCAGAAATCATACCACTGACACATAAAAACCTGAATGATCACATACACTTCAATAATGCATAATTAATGCAACTGTTATACATGGAAGTTTGCAATTGATGAGCTAAACCTAACATTAACTTTTACTACCTTAAAAAAAACCATAAAAAATGTAGCCACAGAGGGAGAAAATAGACTTATGCCAAATGTCATAAACCTTGATTACCACTTTACTAAGGCTTCTTTTAAAAATAAAATAATAATAATAATAAAAAATATAATTTACTGATATCAATCCTCAACGAGCAAATTGATAATTAACATATCATTATTATTATCATTGTTGTTGTTGTCTGGTTTTATTAATTAGTATCATCATTCTTATTGTTAATGAGACTCAGTCTCCTTTGCCCATGAGACAAGGGATCATACTGAGTCATCATGATGTAATGCTGATACTTGATCTCAAATAGATCCTAGTTTGATGATCATTCAAATGAAGGGATAAATGACTAAGATGGCTGCCCTAAGTCACCCTATCCAAGGCCAGTTCAAGTATGTGGTGTGTGGCATGATAACTCAGTACTCTAAAAGGTCCTATGCATCTTAGACCAAGTATGTGGTGTGTGGCATGATAACTCAGATTGCTTTTAAAGGCCTTTCTTTTAGTCGCCTTTAAAAATCATAATAAATTAAATTAAAGGGTAAGTTACACATGCACCCAATGTGTCTTGAATCCATAACCTCACCCTCTACCTAGCTCTTAAAATAATTCATTCAATCAGAGTGCTAAAAAATATAAAATGAAGACACTGCCAAGATTGATGAGACGATAAAACATCCAATCAATCCTTGAAGATATGGGTGACTCTCAACATCAGGAGTCATATGGTAGTACAGGTCCAAATGGATGTTAAGAGCTGGCAACCACCCTTCAAGATGCAGTAAATTATCATCAAATCAAATGAAGGATATTTGTTCTTTGTAAATAATACACCTATAATATCTTATACTAAAATCTCCAGTATTAAGCCACTTCAAGTTCCGAAATCCACTACCTTAAAGTTAACCACATATATGGTCGAAACTAAATTGACTGAGTTAAGATGACTGGACTTGATGGCAAAAGTGAACTCTAGGACTAAAATTAACCATCCATGCACATGGACCAACAAGTAACTTAGGAAGATAAATCAATAAGCATTCTGAAACGGAAGCACAAAGCCAGCAACAATTAACTTTAAAAACAAACCCTGAATCCCAGACCCACCCAATAATGAAATCCATGATTTAGTAAACAGCAAATGATGATAACAGGAACCAATCCATACAAGCACAAAACAATACATATAAGGGATTAGAAACATACCTAACACCAGCATCACCAACAATACCAATTGCCATACCGGCAGAGAGCCCAGCAAGACCACAAGAAAGACCGGATGAGAGATGAGCATAACCATCAAAAAGGTAATATGACTTGGCCTTTGGGTTAATCCCAGTACTAATGATAACGGCAATAATAAGTCCGTAAATACCCAACACTCCAGCCATAACAACTGGAACAATGGACTTCATCACCAGCTCGGGCCTCATCACACCCATTGATGCCACACCAACACCACTCTTCGCTGTCCCATAAGCTGCTCCCATACCTAAGTACCCACCACAAACCAAAAAACTTAACCAAAAACACAGCATACAGTAACATAATACCTCACATCTTTCTGTGGTCCTATTAGCCTAAGTTAAACAATCTAGGCTAAATTACATATTTTACCCTCTAACTTTGACTTATTTTCAATTCAGTTCTTCATATTTCAATTTTCTTTTCTTTTCTTTTCATTTTAGTCCTTTAACTTTAATCTGATTTCAAATTAGTCCTTCTGTCTAATTCCATCCAACGTCTTCCTTAGTTTACGTATTTCTTACTTTCAAAAACAAAGTCATTTTGGTGGACTTAATAAAACGGATTGGATGGAAGGACATTATTGAAAATGAATAGCGGTTAAAAACTGAATTTGAAAACATGTCAAGGTTAAAGGGAGTAATTTGCAATTTAGCTAACAATCTAAAAAATGAAAATTGTACTAAGACAAAAAAAATTGCTCTAAAATCTGCACAAACCAACCAAACCACACTAAAACCTCATCAAAGTTTCAAATTTTCAATGTGATCTACACCAATTAAACGCAATTGACTCTTTAAAAATCAAATCTTGCATTTTCCACAGCTTGATTTCAATACTTTCCTTTTTTTTTTTTTTATAGGTAAGAATAATTTTATTAAAAAAGACTACTTCAATTTCAATACAATGCATCAAACTAAATTGAGGGGTTCATGATCTTAATTTGAACTAAATGTAAGAGTCAATCCAATTGAACACTTCAAAAAATCAAATCCCTACATAATTCAAAATGATCACAAAGCTTTTTTTTGTTTTTTCTTTTTTTTTGTTCATTTCAGTCCTTCCATCTAGTTCCGCACCCAAACTCTTAATTTTAGTATTTTTCACTTTCGAAAACAGAGTCATTTTGGGGGACTTAATAGTTAATAGTACGGATTGGACGGAAGGACTACATCGAATAATTAATTGAAGTTAAAGGACTGAACTGAAAACACGTCAAAGTTAAAGGGCGTAATTTGCAAATTAGCCAAAAATAAAAAGTCTAAGATTGAAAAAAAATTGCACTTAAGATCTACACCAACCAATCAAACCAAAATTTCAAACCTCATCAAAGCTTCAAAATTTCAATACGATCTACACCATTCAAACTCAAATCGAGCATTTTCCACAGCTTGATTTATCAAAACTAAGCATTAAACTCAATAGAACATCATACGATATTTGCTTCGAACTAAAATTTAATTTAACTAATCAAATTGAACGCTACAAAAAATATAAATCAATTCGAAGTGATCACAAAGAGCTACATAAAAATAAAAGATCCGATAATCGAATTATCTAAATTTCATTATACCAAAAAAAAAAAATTCAATAAATATATGATTCGATCTAAATGAAGAAATGGTAAAAGTTAGTTAGGGTTAAAGAGAAAATTTACAAGAGAAAACGAGTGCTGCGGCTGCGCCGAGGAAGCCGAAGAACGGTGCCGTTTCATCGCCGCTGAATGATGAACCCGAAGACATTGTTTTTTTGTTCTTGATCGGTGGTGGATCTGCAACGACGTCGTTTGGATCTCAGAGTTTCGGGATCTCTCTCTCTCTCTCTCTCTCTCTCTGTTTTGATTCCGTACAGAAAAAAAGGTGTGGAAGAGGTTGCTTCAACTACTTTATAAGCTGTTTTGTGTGTATAAATATATATATATATATATATAGATAAATAAATAAATATGGTTCTCCAAAAAAATAAATAAATAAATACTTTATAAGGACACCTAGATAATCAATACGACACCGTAGTTGATTTTTTTTTTCTTTTTTTCTTTTTTTTTGGGAGAGTTGGGGTTTGGTGAGCTTGGGCTTAGGTTTGGGCTTTTTGATGATTAGGTCTCGAAGTCTCGAACCAACTTAGTATATGTTTCAAAATTTTTAGAGAGCC
This sequence comes from Quercus suber, assembly GCF_002906115.3. Lineage (NCBI taxonomy): Eukaryota > Viridiplantae > Streptophyta > Magnoliopsida > Fagales > Fagaceae > Quercus > Quercus suber. The sequence continues at coordinate 280,804 of NW_027070211.1, forward strand.
TATACAAAGAATAAAATGATGAAGAAGCTGCAATGTAAATTTGTATAAATTGGGTAGTGGAGTAAAAAATCATCGAGCTAATAGTACATACACAAAAGAAAAAAAAAAAAATTGATAACATTTTTTATATTTGTTGATGTGGCAAGTTTGTACTAGTTCTTATTTGGGTCAATCACTGACATCACTTTTATATCTATTATTAACAATTTGTCATATCAATAGATATTAAATTTATTGTCAACTTTTTTTGTGTTCATAGATTTTTTTCAACACCATTAGACCATAGGAATTGGGATTTTGAGTAAATTGTATTATCTTTTGGATATAGACATTGTCAATTGTATGAGAACAACCCATTTGAGTCTTAACTTTACCAAATTGTGAGGAGGACAAATTTGATATGGACTTAATGTAGTGTTATAGCAAGTTCATAGTAAAATATGGTTATATTGTCACAGATTAGTTTTAATTAGGCCCCCTTGACATCCATGAATGGAAGCACTTTTGGAAATTGAAGATTCACGAGAGATTTTAAGTTCTTGCTACGGAACAACATTGTATGGAATATCCTTCTTTTATAGGGGGATATGCGATTCTTTGTGCTTTTTTCTGAAATATATGGCAAGAATCCATTACTTTTTTCCTTTTTCTCTTTGTCTTTATATCATGGCCATCATCTTCATGGCCTTTCAATTTATCTACTATTAGTAACACTCATCAATGCATTGCTAAATGGATTAGAATGCTTAAAATAAGCTTTGATGCTAGAGATGCCATGCTTGTGTGGTTGTGTGTGTACTTGAAAAAAAAAAAAAATTGATAACATTTTTTATATTTGTTGATGTGGCAAGTTTATACCAGTTCTTATTTGGATCGATCACTGACATCACTTTTATATCTATTATTAACATCTGTCATATCAATAGATATTAAATTTGTTGTCAACTTTTTTTGTGTCCATAGATTTTTTCAACACCATTAGACCATAGGAATTGGGATTTTGAGTAAATTGTATTATATTTTGGATATAGACATTGTCAATTGTATGAGAACAATCCATTTGAGTCTTAACTTTACCAAATTGTGAGGAGGACAAATTTGATATGGACTTAATGTAGTGTTATAGCAAGTTCATAGTAAAATATGGTCATATTGTCACAGATTAGTTTTAATTAGGCCCCCTTGACATCCATGAATGGAAGCACTTTTGGAAATTGAAGATTCACGAGAGATTTTAAGTTCTTGCTATGGAACAACATTGTATGGAATATCCTTCTTTTATAGGGGGATATGCGATTCTTTGTGCTTTTTTCTGAAATATATGGCAAGAATCCATTACTTTTTTCCTTTTTCTCTTTGTCTTTATATCATGGTCATCATCTTCATGGCCTTTCAATTTATCTACTCTTAGTAACACTCATCAATGCATTGCTAAATGGATTAGAATGCTTAAAATAAGCTTTGATGCTAGAGATGCCATGCTTGTGTGGTTGTGTGTGTACTTGTCTAGAACTTCTCATTCCAGGTGATCCTTTTGTGGAGTGAAGCTATGTTAGCTGAATTGTTTGGTGCCTTCTTTTCAGTGCTGGGATTTTGTGTTTATTACTAGGAAATTCAATTTCTTGGTTCAGATTGTTGCTTGCTGATTTGTTGCTCGTAAGACTATGCAGCCTATAGATTTTGAATCCACAAGATGGATTTTGATGTGTATCTTCATTTATTATGTTAATCAATTTATCCTTAGAGGGGGGAAAAAAAATCAAAACATAGTCCAAGAATTAGAGAAGTTAAAAAAACAAAAATCAAAATATCGCATCATCTTAATGAAATGTAATGTATGATACTTGTTATTTTCATGTGGGATAGAACTACTGTCAAAGTAATTCACCCTCATGAGTTTGTTAAATGGTTTTAATAAATTCAAAGTATATGAAAGGGAGAAAATACACTGAAATGCCTTATGTTATTGGACGGGCCGTATATGGTCTGCAGACGTCAGCATGAGCGAGCTCGTCGTTTGCACGGGCCTCCAATGGACGAATCTCATGTGAACGGACCGGATACGGACGGAGTGAAGGAAGCTAGGCTGGTGGGCCATGGGCCTGTTGGACCCCTCATGGGGGATATTTTGGCCCACTCTCATAAGGGCCTAAACAGAGTCCTTGCGCTAGTAGGACTCCGGAAATCTTATATATTTGGTAAAGATCTTCCCTATAAGGAGGAGATCTGTCCATCACGTTTAGGATTCTACAAGGAGAGTCCTATAAGGAAAAGACTTCCGCACTAAGAAAGAGATGTCAACCTTATACTACTATAAAAGCCCCAATACCCTCACAAACCAAGGTACGCATGATTTTACCCTCTCTAGCACTCTAGAGTTGTGAGAATACTTTCTGACTTGACCTTCGGAGGGTATTTGGCCAGCACCACACCGGTGCCCTTTGATAAGTTTTCTCCTTTGTTTCGTGCAGGTTAACATACAAGCGAAAAGAGCATTGCGCGACTTATTAGTGAACTTCTCAGCTTCATCAGTTGGCGCCGTCTGTGGGAAATTCGAGTAAGAAGAAAGCGGTCAGACGTTGCTTCATCCCTGAGACAGAAGAGTTGCATGGTGATCACTCGCTTGATGGCAACAACCAACGACATCCAAGGAGAGGGATTGCCCACAACCGCACTCGAAAGACAGGTTCGGACCCTTACTGCGGCCGTGGAGCGTCTCACCAAACAAAATCATGACCTAGAAGAACAGCTGCATCAAAGAAACACAGCACCCCACAACCAGAACCAGAGGGAGGATCAGGAAGGCACCAGCGCCATGCAAAGAGAACGAGAAGGGCCTGAAGGGAGTAACGCCCCAAGCAGGCCAGAACGACAGAACATGAGCCTCCCATCCCTCACGGATCCGACGACTCCGCCTATGTTCGCAGAGATGCAGACGATGAAAGAACAGATGGAAGTCATGATGAACGCCCTAAAGGGGCGAGTGTCCAGCGATCTGGACGACCTAGTGAACCGGACCGACTCTCCATTCACTAGCCCCGTCAATTCCTTCCCTCTACCACACAAGTTCCGGATGCCGCAAATAGAGAGCTATAATGGGGTCAAGGATCCCCTAGACCACTTGGAGACATTCAAGACCTTAATGCATCTACAAGGGGTACCGGACGAAATCATGTGTAGGGCCTTCCCAACCACACTGAAGGGTCCTGCGAGGATTTGGTTCAGTCGGCTGACACCGAACTCTATCAGCACTTTCAAAGAACTAAGCGCTCAGTTCACCTCGCACTTCATAGGGGGACACAGGTACAAGAAGTCCACAGCGTGAGCTCTAATCTTCCGATGAGTTACTTCATATCCGTCCTTTTTTAAGTTTCTTTTGGCTTTATTTATTTAAACTTCATGTGCCGTCGTTCTTTCCAAACCGTCAGAGTCTTAGGTTCTGTCATTACCTGTAGGCATGTCTAGTGCGTCAAGTAATCAGTCGGTCGTTCATGACGGGGCGGATTACGAAGGGTATACCCGTCAGGTCCAAAGACCACGACGTCCTGAGCGAGAGTAGTCCGTCATCATCCTCCTCGTCCTCAACACATGAGGGCCTGGAGATAATTGAAATCCAAGAGGGATCAGACGACGAAGAGCCACTGGTTAGGTCCGTCGTGGGGGTTGATGGCTTAGGGAGTTCATCTTGCCCCAGAGTGGACGGTTCATGCCTTTACATCAACCATCAAGGAGGGCCATTTTATACACTTAGGGACCGCTACCAAATCCCAGACCACATCCCACTCCGTCTACCTTATAAGTCAGAGAAATGTTATTACGAAGGAGTTGACAGAGTGGGTGTGTACGAACAAGTTCTTAAAGCTGGCCTGAGGTTTCCGTTGAGTTCGTTGCACCGCGAACTTTTAAACTCTTAGGCATATCCGTCAGCCAGGTGTCCCCTAACGCCTGGAGAGTCTTCATTGCGATGGAGGTTCTGTATGGAGCCATGTCGGACGACGAGAGGAGGTTTCAATAAAAGAGTTCCTCATTGTTACCATCCGGACGAGATAGACAAGTCGAGGGGCATGTACAGCTTCTTGAAGATGTGGCAGGCGACGGGTATGTGAGTGAACGGACTGTTCTCTGACAGGTGTGACGGACTCGCTCTGACAATTTCTTCCAGCAACAAGTGGGGAAATGAGGGGCGGGGGATTGATATTTATAAGAGAGGTGCACGGAAGACGAAGCGACGCCTCGTTCCAAAACAACGGCCATTGACAGGATGACACTTGGCACAGCACTTTAATGCATTAGCTCCTGGTCCAGCAGTGTATGGATGAAAATTCACGGACACAGGTGTCCTGGAGACATGACCGAGTTCTAGATCCGTCACCCTATGGGTCCGTTCATTATTCTTGACGGACCCATCGGGTGAGGGGGCAACTGAAAGGGAGAAAATACGTTGGAATGCCTTATGTGGTTGGACGGGCCGTGTATGGTCCGCTGACGTCAGTATGAGCGAGCCCGTCATTTGCACGGGCTTCCAATGGACGGACCTCATGTGAACGTGCCGGATACGGACGGAGTGAAAGAATGTGGGTTTGTTGGCCATGGGCCTGTTAGACCCCTCATGGGGGATATTTTGGCCCACTCTCATGAGGACCCAAACAGAGTCCTAGCGCTAGTAAGACTCCGAAAATCTTATATATTTGGTAAAGATCTTCCCTATAAGGAGGAGATCTGTCCATCACGTTTCGGATTCTACAAGGAGAATACTACATGGAAAAGACTTCCGCACCAAGAAAGAGATGTCAACCTTATACTACTATAAAAGCCCCACTACCCTCACAAACCAAGGTACGCATAATTTTACCCTCTCTAGCACTCTAGAGTTGAGAGAATATTTTTTGACTTGACCTTCGGAGGGTATTTGGCCGGTACCACACCGGTGCCCTTTTGATAGATTTTCTCCTTTATTTCGTGCAGGTTAACATATAGGCGAAAAGAGCACTACGTGACTTATTGGTGAACTTTACAGCTTCATCACTGGTTGTTATTGTTGAGGTAAAAAAGTAATGTTAGTGTTAGAGTCAAATTTGAACCAATAACAACTAACCATTTATGATTTGTTGTGAACATGTTGTGAATGTAACACTTCTTATAAAAAAAATGTATGTTTTTTTTTATTGTCTTTGAAAACTTGAAATACACACTAGGTTTAGAATAAATTAATTTAGTTTCTACACGTAGCACTTCTCATAAAAAAGAAAGAAAAAAATGTTTGTTTTTATTGTCTTTGAGAACTTGAAATACATACTAGATTTAGAATAAATTAATTTAGTTTCCATGTAAGCAAATATTAGGGCTGTAATCGGTTCGGTTCGGTCGGTTTTTTTTTATCCGACCAACCGAAACCGAAATTTTCGGTTTTTAAAAGTCTCAACCGAAACCGACCGAAATTGTTGAAAAACCGTCGGCTTCGGTTTGTTTCAGTTTCGGTCATTTTTTCGGTCGGTTTCGGTTCCTTCTAAGAAGCAAACAAAGAAAAAAAAAAAACCCAGGAGAGAAGAAATTGAAAAAATAAACAACCAAGCATATGGGTTTTTTCAAAACCCTAACTTTATTTCCACATAAAAATCGAAAAAATAGCATTGATTCAATATTAAACAAACCCAAAATATAAAAAAGAGAGAAGAAATTGAAAAAATAAACAACCAAGCACATGGGCTTTTTCAAAAATCAAAACCCTAACTTTATTTGCACATAAAAATTGAAAAAATATCATTGATTCAATATCAAACAAACCCAGAATATAAAAAAGATAGAGGAAACTATGGAGAAATTAAAGAGAGAGAGGGTCACCGTGACTCCATGAGAATGAAAAGATTAGTTGGCGTCCAGAGCCCGGCGTGTGGAGACCGGCGTGTGGAGGCTGGTGTAGGAAGGCCAGTGTGTGGAGGCTGCTGCAGGAAGGCCGACATGTGGAGGCATGGAGCAGTGAGAGAAGAGGAGGGGCTGAGAAGTAGAGATCTGTGTGTGTGTGAAAAAAAGCTTAAGAAAGCTTTTTTTCATTTTGTTCTCTGTGTGTGTGTGAAAAAAGCTTCAGAATTTGAGTGAAGAAAGCTTGAGAAAGCTTCTTCTTCCATTTTGTTCTGTGTGTGCGTGTGAAAAAATTGAGAGAAAAAGATGGGGAAGGGGGCGGCTGAAGAAAAGAATAAAATAGCATGCTCTAGGGTTTTAAAAAATTAAATAGCAAAAAAATCAAACACCCCCACGCGAAGGCTTGAACCTGAGATTAGCAGCCAAACCACAAAGTAGCCTACCACTAAGCCACAGATCAGGTATGTAACAGGGTTACATAAATATATATATATATATATATTCGGTTGGTTCGATTCGGTTTCGGGTGAAAAAATCCAACACCGAAACCGAAACCGAAAATTTCGGTTTTTAAAAAATGAAACCGAAACCGAACCAAACCGAAAATTTGGCAACAGTTCGGTCGGTTTCGGCCGGTTTGTTCGGTTCCTCGGTTTTTTGCACACCCCTAACAAGGCTCGTCTTGTTGCAAAAAATTTTACACAGGAGTATAGGATTGATTATAAAAAGACCTTTACTCCAGTTGCTCGTATCTCATTTGTTCGTGCCCTTTTAGCTATTGTTGCTACTAGTAAATGAGACATTTTTCAGATGGATGTTAAAAATTGCCTTTCTTAATAGGGATCTGAGTGAAGAGTCTATATGCAAGCTCCTCCTAGTCTTTCTGTTGAATCAAACAAGGTTTGTCACCTTCGACGTGCACTTTATGGCCTTAAACAAGCTCCACAAGCTTGGTTTGCCAAGTTCAGCTCCACCATCTTTCGCTTGGGTTACACTGGCAGTCCTTATGATTCTGCCTTATTTCTTCGTCGCAATGATAAAGGCACCATCTTGCTTCTCCTATATGTAGATTATATGATTATAACTGGTGATGGCCTTAGTGGCATTCAAGAACTCAAGGATTTTCTTAGTCAGTAGTTTGAGATGAAAGATCTTGGACATCTCAGCTATTTCTTTGGTCTTGAAATCACTTGTTCCACAGATGTTCTTTATATTACTCAAGCCAAGTATGCTTTTGACCTTTTGTCTCGAGTTGGACTCACTAACAACAATACTGTTGACACTCTAGTTAAACTTAATGCGCATTTGACACGCTCGAGGGGGGGAACATTGTCTAATCCCTCTATTTACAAACGATTGGTTGGCAGCCTAGTTTATTTCACAGTTACTTGTCTAGACGTTTCCTATGCTATTCATCAGGTGAGCCAGTATCTGTCTACTCCACGATCAACTTACTATGCTGTTGTTCTGCACATTCTTCGATACTTGCAAGGCACTCTCTTCCATGACCTTTTCTACTCAACTTAGTCTCCTCTTGTACTCTGTGCATTCTCTGATGCTGATTAGGCAGAAGATCCCACTAATCGTAGGTCCACTACGAGGTTATTACTTTCTCCCTGGTTCTTCTTTGATTTCTTGGCAAAGTAAGAAACAAACTTTTGTAGCCTGCTCCAGTACTAAAGCAGAATATCGTGTCTTTGTTGATACTACATCTGAGCTCCTTTGGTTACAATGGTTTCTTAAGGATTTAAATGTGTCCACATCCTCTGCTACTCCTCTTTATTGTGACAACCGAAGTGCCATTTATATTACTCACAATGATGTCTTCCATGAACGAATTGAACACATCGAGATTGATTGTCATTTTATCCGTTATCATCTTGTCCATGATGCTCTCAAGCTCTTCTCAGTCTCCTCCAAAGATCAACTTGCCGATATCTTCACCAAGTCACATCTTAAGGGACGCCTTCGTGATTTGGTTGACAACTTCAAGCTAGTCTCACATCCACCTTGAGTTTGAAGGGGGCAGTTAAAGTGTATAATATTATGGGCTTTAGGCCCAGTTAGATTACTTGTATAGCACACATTCTTGTATTACACTCTTACTTGTACTATACACATATGCCTTCTATATAAAGGCACCCATGTATATTCTTTGATTATGAAATACAATATTATTGATTTAAGTATTTCTAACAATTTTATATCCTATGGTTGTTGTGAATGGGGATTGAGAGTGGAATAGTATTGATTGCTGGAAGAGAGTGGAGGATATAAAAATTGAGAGAATAGAAAATGTGTTGGCAGAGATAATAAAAGAATGAATGAAAAAAATAGTATTTTCATGAATTATAGTATAAAATAAAGAATCAGGCATGGTTGTTTTGAAAAGTGATTAGTTAAAATATGAAATATAAATTTTTATTATATAATATAGAGAACTTTTTGGCACATGTGGCATCTGCAAATTCTTACTGCAATGTGGAAGCAATTGAATAGCCTAGGCGGTGCTTATGGAGATGTATGGAGGCTGGATTCCCTGTTTTTGCAAATTGGCGAATGATAAGGCCGACATGATGGTGTATGTGACGAAAGGACAATCTTTAACTTGCGTGAGGAATCTGAAGCGGTGAGTGGAAGATTTGTAGGAGTTAGTGGTTACACATAGAGGCGCATGCAAAGTTTGATGAAGGCTGAATTTCAAGGTTTCCCTCGTGGGTTGCTAGAGAGAAGGGATGTGTGTTTAGTTTCTTCAAAAGGAATCTAGATTTACACAAATTTAAAAGATTGAGAAATAAAGATTGAGAAACAACTTTGCTTCGTTTATTGGATCTTGGACTTGGCCGTAAGGCATCGACAGTGACTCCATGGGAGGTTATGCGTGATGTTGTGTGGTCCAGATTTAGAGGCAAGCAATGGAACTATGATTGATGGATCTATGCGTGGAATCTTCTTTGCTTGATCAAGATGAATTTTGCTAAAAGCCAAGAACGAGTTTTGGCTCTAATACCATGTTAAATATTAGCATTGATATATCATGTTAAATGTGTTAGAATAGATGTAGAAGTATAAAGTATAGAATATAAAACCATGAAGGTTACGTAATTCAGCATAATGACCTACGTCTACGGAAGGCACTCTTAAGGGCTACATGTTTATTGTATAAGAGTGTAGTACATAACTTGTGTTACAATGAACGTAACATGGTGTTAGGAGCTTTAGTTGCTGATTATGTGGCATGAGGAATTGAAGTGCTTAGGCAACATTAGGCCAGCCACTTGGCTCTATGTTTTCTCAATACACCAATGGCTCCTCATGCCTATCTAGTGAAGCTTCTAAATGCTCTTTGAGGGGAACAAGCTCGGTCTCCCTACTGGATTTTGAATGATGAGCGTGATGAGGGGCAACATATGGAGGCACCTTGCTCCATATGATGCCCTAAGAATATGGCAAAGGAGGGCGATGGTAGGCAAAGACGGATTTTGATGTTGGGCAGCAACTGTGGGCTTGGTAGCTTGAGTGTAAGGCAGTGCTGGGCTGCTGCGATGATGATATGCTATGCAAGGCATTGAGCTGGTTGGTGCTCATAGAATGCATGGATTTGTGTGAGTGGGCTGATGATAGTTACCTGAAGTGCTATAAATGGGCATGCTGTGTGGGCTATGATGCTGATGAGAAGGGCTTGGGCAGGGGCCAAGCCTTCTAAGATTTGCTAGAACAATTGTGTGTGGGTTTCTGGAGCATGGGCAGAAGTCCCATGATGTGTTGAGACATGGGCTGGCAAGTGTAGAGTGTGCAATGGTAGTTAACAACAATTACCAAACAGTTCCTAGCTTCCCTGATGTTCAGACTTGCTGAGTAGGGACTGGAAACGTGGAGAGCAGGCCAAGACAGTATCAGTTGAAGGTGTCCTAAGTCAAACCACATGTGGTAGCAAGTCCTGGACAAGGGGGCAGTTACTTGACAATAACTGCCGTGACAGTTATTTCTGTGCATTTATCCTAGACTGTTGGGGCTATCAACAGCAGAGTGTGTCATTTTGGCTTAGAGAATTTCGTGTGTATTCTTCAAGCTTCTTTTGTACTTGATATTGAGTAATAAAGGTTAGGGTTGGTGCCCTGTAAATACTGTGTGTGCTGTGTGTGCTATGTGTGAATTCCCTTGATAATATTGTTCCGAGTGTTCCTACAGTGTGTGTGTGTGGTGTGTTGGCTGAGACTAAGTCAGGAGCTTAGTGCCATCACAAGCAGAAAATTTAAAAGAAAAATTGACCCTGTGACACATGGGTATCTCTAAATAAGTAACCCTCAATGACATTATCAGCTTTAAGAAGCCACGAAAGCTGCTGTATAAACTCCTAGCTTTCGCTACATATTGTTCCCTCATGATCATTGATCTTTCTACGTACAGTCTACATATTACAGCTGCAACGGATAATGGAGCTATCCTTGAAGTCATAAGCATCCAGGCGACCAAGTTATACTTGAGAGTAGCCCCAAGTCCAACAATCAAGGAAGTTCAATGGCTGGCCATAGAGATGACCCGAAACAATATCCATATCATAATGGTATGTTAGTGTGGTCTTTTTGCTAAGTACCAAAGATTTAAAATATAAAGAGCTTTCTTTTAAGATTGGATATAAGACAAAGAAGGAAAGATTTTAGACAAAGAAGTATCGGCTGATGGGTTTGGATTATTAATGTTACTTTCCTTTGGGTACAACAATTGGGTTGTTGGTGTTGAGTTTGAGGATGTGTATTCCCTTCCCTTGGCCTTGTCAATGAAAGGTGTAATGAGTAGTAAAACGTAGCAATCAGCGGTTGGTGATGAAAAAGCCACCTTGACTGCCTAGCATATATACGTATATATAGATCACCAACCGCACAAAATTTCCTTCCAAGGTGGGTTGGTGACTTTAGGTAGTGAAAATGAAATGGACGGCCGGTCCACACCTAATCACCCTGCGTATCACTTGTTACAATAGCCTTTCTAACCCACCTGTGGCTGTGAGGCTGTTGATTTTCAACACCAATAATCTGACTGGACATTATTCCATTTGTCAATTAGTTCCTTTTTCATGTTTATAAAAATAATTTTATGTTACTCATCTGTCAAAATTCTTGATTGTGTTCTTCAATAAATTTGAGCAAAATGAATCACAAAGAAATGGGTTATATTTTATGGCAAATTAAACAAAATTAATGGAACGCCACGAGCCAGTCTGTCAGTGACATTTGCAACTCTCTCTTGCAGTTAAAAAGTTGTAGAAAATGGTCTCGTTTATCAATGTCAGAGAAAAAGAAACTCATGAATTCTTTTTGTTGGAAACTTTAAATCTCATTGACAATGACATTATTATATGTTAAGATGGACAAAACAAGTGATCTTTCAAAGGATAAGTCACCACAAATGATTGAAGGTTATGGTTATGAGCTCAGTCGTATGGAACTCCAATAAATAAATTTAATATTGATGAAATAGATGTTTAAGTTCAATTCTTTCGAATGATGTTGAGTCTTTGTTATTTATAAAGCCAACCTCGAGGGTTTTAATCAAGAATTACTATAATTTTTTTTCAATATTATTGATTTGTTGTCTAACAAAATCAAATACGTACAAAGAAAATATGAAGCAGGTAGGAGCATCACCAACATGTCAGCAAAGGTTTGACAAAATTTTAGTTAAAACTCTACTTTGTCTATATTAGCTAGTTACTCTTTTAAATTAGTCTCCAATAAATCAGGATTGGCCCTTTCCCTACATTAAGAGTGTGTTTAGATATCGTTTATTTTGCTAAAACTGAAAAATTATTGCTAAAAATACTGTAGATAAAGGTAAAAATTAGTTGAAATAGTACAGTGGAACTTATGAATAGTGCCAAAAAAAATATAGTGGGGCCATGAATAACAGCAAAAATAAGCAAAATAATAAAATAATTTTAATTTTAATTATTGAATATTTATAGAGAAATTAGGAGAACTGTTACTAGTATATGGCATTCTTCTACAAAATTATTTGATTAAAATAAGCTAATTATTTTGTCTGTACTTAGATCTCATATATATATGTATATATATTATAATACATTATAAAAGCATATATTATATTAAAATTAAAATGAATTGTACCCGAATACATTAAAACAATAGAATTATCAAACTCAGCTACCAGCCGACATCACATGTTGAACATGAGGCCCTCAAAAAAAGGTAAAGAGTGGCGTAGTTTTGCTATTCTCATTATTGGTAAGGGTAGATCACGGAAGCACACATGAATATTTCCTCTTCCTCAAATTCCAAGATATGATCCGATTAGATTATCAAAAAAGAGGTATGATCCGAATAGAATCATGCAGCTCCCAATTCCATCATCAAAGTCTATGCCAGGAGTACTTCTAATAGACTAATACTACATGAATTATCACAACTATTTTATGTGTTACACTAAAATAAATGTGTTGCTTGTTACATGGATATACTATTTTTTTTCTACCATTCACAAAACAGTTACTTATTAGGCCATTGGGACACAAGTTGTGCCATTTTACGTGGGGGCCTCACCTCACCAACTCACCCAACAAACCTGCAGCAGCCATTTGGCACTGAACAAAGGGTGTTTTAGGCAGAGTGCGGAAATAATTTTGAACAACAAATGAAGCTTATATTAAATTAAATTAAAAACGTAATCTCTCTCGGTCTCTTTCTTTCTCTCTGGTCCCCCAACATACATGTAGTCCCACCACCAATCCCCCACCAACTTCACCCACCAACTCCTTTTTAAAAAAAAAAAAATCTTCACCCACCAACCTCGTTACTTCTCCGTTAACATTTTTCCTTTTTTTTTTTTTTTAATGATTCAAATTACCCATCCTATCACACTCTTTTTATGGACATTTAATTATTGTTTTATTAAATGGTGATTAATAAATAATATAAATTTCTATCAATAATTTTTATGATGAAAAAATTTCTATCAATAATGATTCTATATAAACGTGGCGTTGAAAATATTTTATATTTCTTATGAAAATTGGGTATCAAAATATTTTAAAATTTGTCTATTAATGAATGACTACACCCCTTAATGGGACTCAATCTAAATTATAAAATAAGATGAAATTTATATTTTTTTAAAGGCAAAAACACTATTTTGGTAATTACATTTTGGGTCTACATCTTTGGGTCACAGTCAATTTGGTCTTTACCTTTTAGTAGCAATTAATTTAATCCATGTTATTTTTAATTTGCAATCAATTTAGTTCCTATGCAAACTCAATAACAAATAATACCTGTGTGACTAACATATTGCACAGTTGGTATACTTGAAGGTAATGTGGCTGATAAAATGATAATAAAAAATTTCAGTTACTATTTTAAAAATCTGCGTCAGCTTAATAACAAATCCATGTCAGAAATATTTTTAAAAATATCTTATTTCTAATTTTAAAGAAAGAGAAAAAATAATAAAAAAATATCAAATTGCAAATTTTTTTTTTCTTTCAGTTTTTTTGGCTGCCAAACACATTTGAAAGTTAAAACCATTGTTCCCTCCCTACACCAACGATCCAACACCACCACCTAATCTTGGAAACCAAACAGTTAAAGTGAATGGTATTGGTAAATTAAATAGAAATTCACAAGAAGAACCTTTAAGGTAGAGGACAAAGGACCAAATCTGGATATAAACCATTATCAACAACTTAATTCACAAACCAAATGCTGAGTGACCAAGACCAAGATGTCATTTTCTTTTCTTTTTTTCATTTTCTAGGAATCCAAACGCAACAATAAACATAAATCTACGAAATTTTGCAAAGAAAAATACAAAATCTATACCTAGTACCCCACCCACCATTGTCGAACCAAACCTTTTTTTTTTTTTCTTAGATCTACAAATTTTTCGAATCTCCCAAACTCAAAACACAAAAAGGTAAAATATAATTTACACAAGTAAATAGAATCTTAGAGAAAAAGGATTTTGGAAAGAAACAATAAATTTTTAATGGTAGTGGTGGATTTGATGTGCTTGAGGCAAAGCTTATGTGAATGAGACCGAGCTGTTACAGTTGTGCTTGAGATCGACACTGATCTACACTTCAAGTTCTCATTGCCGGATTGTAATCTTAGGATCCGCTTGGTTGGAGGGTGAAAAAATAAGAAATAAAAAAATTTTATTTTCTCTTATTTTTTTTGGTTAGGAGTGAAAAAGTGGAGGGAAAAAAATGAGTTTAAATAAATTTACTTATCTACCCTTGTAAAAAAATGATGCCCAATTAAAACAAAAAAGTGACAAATAACCACAAAAAATAAGCAATCACTCAAATTTATTAAAAAAAAGTATGTCCTAAAAAAAAAAATCACATCTAGTTTTAAATATATATATATATATATCATGCCCAGGCCCTAGAAAAAAAAAAAAAAAAAAAAAAAAAAAGAAGGTATCGTTACTGCCCAGAAGAAGAAAAAAAGAAGAAAGAAGGCACACCAAGGCCTAGAAAATCAAAAGAAAAAAAGAGGTAACGTTAACGTTACTACCCAGAAAAAGAAAAGAAAAGAAAGAAGGCATGCCCAGGCATAGAAAATAAAAAATAAAAAAAATAAAAAAAAAATAAAGAAAAGAAGAGGCAACGTTGACCCAAAAAGAAAAAAAGAAAGAGCAAAAGGCAATGTTACTACCCGGGGGAGAAGAAAAAAAAAATAAAGGCAACTTAAAGAAGTCTATGTGCAACATTTTTGTTAATCAAGAAAAAATTTACTTTCACTTATTTTTCTCTCTATTTTGGGGAGGAGAAAATATTTTGGTAGACCTAAGGAAAAAACATCTTAGGCTCACCATTTATTTTCCTCCTTCACCACATAACCAAACACACTCCAAAAAAAATTTCATTCTCATTTTCTCTCAAAAAATTTTCACCCCTCCCTATTTAACTTCCAAATAAACACACCCTTAAGGGATCAGTCTTTCATTGCAAATCTCCACCTAGTTATCCCTCCGCTCACATCCTACATTTCCTTCGTGACATTAGACGTGATAACAAATGACAAAGTTACACATTCTAAGGTAAATTATGATGGCAATTATAGATTTAAAGGAACAAAATACAAATTCTGAAGTATATCTAAAGCAATCCAACTTCTTCAATTTATTTTAATTTTCCTTTAAAATTGAGAATTTTTTTTAAAAGTTTTTAATTCAAATGCTAACGTGGCTTTTTAAAATAATAAGGTTATTTGTAATTTGTTAGTCACGTAGGCATTTTTTTATTAATAAGTTAATGGTAAGGACCAAATTAATTGTAAATTGAAAATAATAGGAATTAAATTAGTTGCTATTAAAATGGGGTTAAGGGTCCGTTTGGTTCCCGTAAAATATTTTCTGGAAAATACTTATTTTTCGGAAATGCTATTTTCCGGAAAAGGAAAATTTTTTTAAGTGTTTGGTTGTATTATGAAAATTGTTGTGGAAAATATTTTTATGTGTTTGGTTGTATTAGGAAAATGCTATTTTCCTAACCATTCAACAACAAATTCCGGCAACAACAACACAACAACAACAACAACAACAACAACAACAAAAAATTCCAGCAACAACAACACAACAGCAACGACAACAACAATCAAACTTAAAAAAAAAAAAAAAAAAAAAAAAAAAAAAAAAAAAAAAAAAAAAAAAAGCTGAGTCGTTGACGAGATCGAGGAAGAGAGAGTGATGGGTCGCCGTCTGGGTTTGGGTCGACGACGAGCTCCGGGTCAAAGGGCTGGGTTGTCAAAGGCAATGGTTCGAAGGTCGAAGGTCGAAGCCTCGTGGGTTCGTCGGTGGGGTGCGATCTTCGTTGGATCGGTCTTCGGTGGTGATCTGGGCTCTGGGTTCGCCGGCGAAGTCGAAGATCAGTTTGTGGCGCGAAGGCAAAGTCGAAGATCGTGGGGTCGTCGGTTCGGGGGTTCGTCCGTTCGTGGCGCCGGCAAAATCGAAGATCGTGGATGCCGACGATGGGCTGTGGTGGTGGATCGGAGCTCGGGGTGGATCGTTCTCTCTCTCGCTCTCGCTGGTTCTCATTCTCTCTCTGGTTCTCTCTTTTCCGGAAATGATTTGAAGTGAAATTAAAACCGTAAAATCATTTCCAGGTCAAAGGTGAAAATTTTGGTCAACTGAAGCTTATTTTCCGGAAAATGCTATTTTCCTTGTCTTCCAAACAGTGGGCTGAGGTGGTAAATGATTTCTTGAAATCATTTACCACCAAAACAAACACAGTCTAAATTAATTATATCTCAAAATTTAGAGGTTTTTTTTTTATTTTTTTTAATTTTTTTATTTTATGCATCTTTTAAATGGAGAGACTTGCGCAAAACAAGAGGTCTCCTCGTAATAATTTATTTAAATTTTTTTACACTTCAGCGTAAACTTTTAGAATAAATCTTGGGAACTTTAAGAGCTCAAAGATTTATAAAAATATGAACCTTTTTTTTTTTTTTTTTTTTATTATTAACTTCTACACTACAATATAGGTGCAAGCGTTTCTGTAGCGCGTGGCGAACACGTGGTAATATGACAAATCTGCCAGGATTCTTTCAAGTGAATTCATTTGTTTTACTTTTGCTTTGCACATCAGTGTTCTGACTTCTGATTCACATGCCGATGCTGTGTTTTTTTATTTGCTAAAACGTGCTGACGCTGGTGTTAGAGCATCCGCATCGGTTGAAGTAAAAAATTTGTCTATTTTGCAAAAAAATTTACACATTTATTTTTACAAAATTTTGACGTCAATTTTTCTATTATACATATTTATTTAATAAAATATTTATTTTTTCTCATTGTCATCTCTCTCATAGACTCAACACAACCCATATAGCCACCATCATCCAACCACCCAACCACCATCATCGAGCCACACAACAACCTCACCACCATCCTATTCAACCAAGCTACCATCAATGAATTCACATACCCATTCAACCAAGCCACCGTCAACCAGCCTCCAAAAACCCAAATCCAAAGATCCATCATCAACCTAGCCAATCACCATCATCAAGCCACATAACAAAAATCCAAAGATTCAATCACCATCATCACCATCACCAAGCCACCATCATCAACCTACCCAAATCCAAAGATCCAAAAACCTATTTATCAAAATCCCAAAACCCACTAGAAATAAAGGAAAACCATCGGCGGTATAGGTCAGAGAGAGTGAGGGACGGTGAAGACCTAACATGAAGCGAGCGACGGGGATGACCCAACACGTAGATTAGAGCAAACGGCGAATAGAGTGTTTAAAAAGAGTGAGGGGGTGAATAGAATGAGAGAGAAAAATAATAAAATATTAAATGCAAATGCTACAGTAACCGTGCATATATGCATAGTTACTGTAGAAATTGTGCATTTATGCACAATTTTACACCCACCAATGTGGGTGTTTTTTGGGGTCAAAATGTGTAAAATGTAGGTTTTTTTTTTTTTTTTTTTTTTTTTTTGCATTTTGCATTTTGCAAGATTTTGCATCCATTGATATGGATGCTCTTAATCGTTACACTTAACATTTTACATAGCCTCAAACTCGAATAGGCAATTCTAATTTTTGTAGCTCAAAAAAAGTCAATTACAACTCAGAGTGGCTTCCATTAGAGTTAACTATATATATTTTTAGAGTAAATACTAGGGGCACGTTGGATACACTAAATGTGGATTACAACAGGAATGGTAATCTTTACTATTGGGAATAAAATGCGTTGTAATGAAATAACTAAACATATTCATTAGTTTGATTGTGAGTTGTAACTTTAGAATAAAATTTAAGATCTATTTTAGGAAATATCTCATTCATACAAATATATTTCCTAAAAAATAATATATTTTAAATCTTAGAGAGATGAGTTATTTTTTGATGATTTTTTATTTCCATAATTGTTAGATGAATATGGAAAGTTTGATTATTTGAAAATATATTAATGTTAGAAATTATTACATCTACTAAGAAATAGCTATTACAACCTATTTAGAGAGGAATAATTATTTCTCATTTTAAAGAATAGCTATTCAGAATGAATGACTATTCCTTGTAATAAAATTATAACCAAACTATTGAATAGTCAAACCATGGGAATAACTATTACATTATAGTGCCTATTACAATCTACCAAACATGCCCTAATTTTTTACCTGCGCTTCGCACGGTTGTTTTATTTATTTATTTATTTAAAATTTAAAAACTTATAAATATTATAAAAATCATGTTCTTTTTCTTTATTTATGTTAACCTTGGTGCTTTCTATCTCTGTGAAAATCTTTGTAAAATTATTTGAATTCAACTTGTGAAACAATTATAATAAAAACAAAATAAGATCATGTAACCTAGGAAATTAGAAACATAAACCAAAAGAAGTGTTTCTTTTGGCACAAAACCATAGTTTTTTGAACTTATCTTGAGATGATGGACATACCCTACCCAATTTGGATCTGTACAAATTTGAAGATATGTTAATAGGCAATTAGTCTTGTTTAAGAATGCAGGACAATTACCAAAACGACTATTATGTAATTGAGCTTAGTTAAGAATGTAGGGAGCATTACCAAATTGACTATTACCAAAGTGTAAGGACCAAATTGACTATAACCCCATAATGTAAGGACCAAAATAAAATTTTGGGTTTTAATAATTGAGTCCAGATTTGGTAAGGATGGAGTGTAAAATCCATATTTTACACCATCAAATAAAATATTGCTACATTAACTTTTTATTTAAAACTCAATATATCTTACCACACCTAATAACATCACAATAAAATCCTAGTTGGGTTGGATTTTCAAAGGGCATTAAAATTAATTGGGTGTGGTTGTGCCTATTTTTTAATATGTGATATGATAATGTGGCATGTTGGGATTGAATGGTGTAAATTTAGGTTTTATACCACATCCTAATAGAATTTAGTTTCTTAATAATAAAAATCAAAATTCAAATAATTATATCTGCAATTCATGCCTCTTAGTTGACATTCCCCTCCCTTTTACATACCAACAGAAGCAAAATTAAAAATTGAAAGAAAAAAAATTGTAGAGGATTTTCATGTACTGTACATATTGGGAGTTGGGAGTCATGGATAGTTAAAGTAATTTTGAATTTTGATCCAGATGGAGTCTATTTCTATAGAATTAAATTGTTGCGGTTATATAAGTTGTAATATATAACCTAATTGGAACCATCCTACATTGAAAAATGAGTGTGAGTTAAAGAGATTTAAAACATGTGTTGTGTATCCAAGAGTTAGGACATTCTAGATATACACCACTGTCAGTTTTTTTAAGATCTTCTCCTCTCTCCCCTTGTGTATGTTAAAATACTTACTATTTAAAAAAAAAAAAATTGGAACCATCCTTTGTCATCGTGTTTTTTACTTATTTATTTGATTTTAGAACCAAAAAAAACTGACCATGTAAAATTGATTAGTTTAATCATATCTTAGCCAATCATTTGTCTGCTTTTAAATACTAATGGATCATGTTCACATTAACCACAATAATTAAATATCTATGGAAACAGGCTCCATTTGGATCAAAATTCAAAATTATCCATAACAAAAATGATCTCTAGAAGTTTGGATCTTAATTAAATACTTCATAAAAGAATATAATTTTGGGTGTACTGTCTGTGCATACGCTTTAGCCATCCTCTGCTAATACCTCTGGCTTCTCCTCCTAGCCACTTCTCATTCTCCTTCTAACCCCTTAAGATCTGCCAACCTCCTTTCACTATTCATGCCATCTATGCCTTCTTGAATTTCTTCGAGCACTACTCTTGGCATAGGGATGACTAGCTCCACAGGGCTGATGGCTTCTATCCCATAAACTAGGGCAATTGGTGAAAATCCTGTGGCTGTATTCAAGGAGCTCCTACATGCCCAGAGTACATCTGTCAGGTGGTCACTCCATTTCCCTCATCTTTCATTTTTTTGAGGATCTTTAGTATCACCCTATTAGTAGCCTCGGCTTGACCATTTCTTGTGGATAATATGGTGTGGGCCTTCCATGCTTAATGTAACATGCCTCGATCAGGTTCTTCATGTCTTGTTTATGAACGAGGTCCCATTGTCACTGATTAGTCTCTTGGGGTCTCGAACCTTGTGATGATGTGTTCTTGAATAAAGTTAACCGCAGCTGCTCCAGTGGCTTTTTTCAAAGGAAAACTAGGATCCATATATGGCCATTGGAATGAGGGCTTATGGGTCCTATAAGATTAAGCCCTTAGGCGTGGAAAGGCCATGGTGTGGTTATATCTTGCAGCACATTTGGATGAGTATGGATTGCATCTCCAAGTACTTGGCATGCGTGACACATTTTAACCAGGTCCTCGGAGTCCTTTTTCATGTAGGCCAATAATATCTCAACTGCAACAGCTGCCTGAGAGCCTTCTTTCCCTA
>NW_027070211.1:307537-312751 GCF_002906115.3 Quercus suber
TTTTTTTTTCTTCTTTTTTTTTTTTTTTTTTTTTTTTTTTTTTTTGCAATGTGGATTTGTTTTATTTTTAAGACTACTTCTAGTTTTAACAGTATGTGGATCTATGTATAATGTGTTGATCATTGTGACCACCCTGAGTAACATGTAGAGCTGCCAGTGCTGTACATGTGCTAAAAATTAAGCTAAGGAGACTTTCAAATTCATCCTAAATTATCCCCAAGGCCCTTTATTCCCTCTATTAATAAAGGAGACTCCACCTTATTCACAAGACACTGAAATCCTTTGAGAGCGATTGATGAAAGCCACTAAGGTGATTGCAAATCATTTCCGTTAATTCATGACTTTTTGAATACTAATCACCTCAAAGGTAACCTCTTAACTCAAAGATCTATCATCACTTTGCCTGAACCTTTGAAGAACATGGAGAGCATTTTTAAAGAAGACTTCAAAGAAAGGAGATGATGCCCTAATGATTCAAAGAGAAGCTACTCATCCAAGACTTGATCCAAGGAGGAGCCACCTATTCAATATCAATCAAAGAAGGTACCATTCATTTCGCTTGAACCTTGATCTAAATAAAGTTGAAGTGCCACCTAAATTCCAAGTTTGATCGAAGAACGTGTTGCACTTACATTCAAAATACTAAAACATTTAAGGTCATCACTTGAATCCAACATTCTGTGAGAGACCGCGCCCCTGACCCGTTTTTATGATGTTGGGCCAAACTCACGTGAATGGGTGGAGTCGTGATATTGCCTCTCAAAATGGAGGTTCGACTAGTTATATTTTCCTCTATAGATTAAGAATTTTACAATGGAGTCACCACTTATTTAATTATTGAGATAAATAAGAAAACCAAAATAAATAAATAAATCATCATTTTATTAATTTTCAATTGAATTTACATTGATCATAGGAAAATTACCTGGTTTTTGTTCTAGATACAATCTAAGATAAAGTGCATAGCTTTATTTCCTAGTTACAATCTAAAAATTGAAAATTACGAGGATAAACATTGGTCTATTAACCTTTGACCTAAGTTCGGAGGTTATGTTACAAGATGGGAAAGTGTTAGGCACCCACCTTACCCGGTGAAACTGGTCTTCTAGACTATGGTGGCCAACATTCATTTCACATCATCCAATATGTTATCAATCAATTTGCATGTTGAATTTAAAGTGTGTATGTGATAAACCATAATTCCATTTATTAAGCATTTCATTTGGATTGAAAAATAAATTTTAGTGAATGTGTGTGGATGGTGATATCCTAGATTCAAAGATTTGAAAGAATTATTAAACAAACATGTTTTTCATATTTTTGATGTAGATTTAAGATTAAAATTAGTATTATACATGAATGTGTGATGAACAACCAAGAACATGTGAAGAACATATAAGAACAATTAAGAACATTCAAACATATTCAATAGAATTTAAATGATTACTATCATGCTTTAATCTTAAACTCTCATCATGGCAACACTAAAAACAATTAATGAAATGGATTATACTTTCATGCAAGATCAATATGGTAGAGGAGGATACTCTTGAAGGAGGTCCTAAGGGTGGAGGAAAAGAAGAGCTAGGAGAGAGAGAGTGAGTCTCACTCAATACCTTAAGTCTCAGGAAGACCAAGATGTGACAGGACTACTCAACTTCACTAGAACTCAAGAGAGAAGAAGAGAGGGGGGTTTTTTGTTTGCTCTAGAATAGAGGCGAAGAAAGGTTTATATAATAGTGGTTGAGGAAATATAAATGGAATGCTATTTAATGAGAGTTGACAAAAAATCATAAACCTAGACCTCATTTTAGCCTTTAGGGAAATCTGGTGCATTAAATGGAGAGATTGGTGGAAGTGAGGAGCAAGCAAAATTCGGTTTTTCCGTAGCTACTGTAACAGCCAGTAGAGCCAATTTCAAAAAAATCATATCTTATTCAATCCGGATCGGAATTATCTCATTCTTATGCTCAAATTGAAGCCCCATATGTCTTGTTTTAGGAAAAATTAACCTCGTTCACAGATTCAAAATATTCTGAGAGATATCAATGAAATGGTGAGTAGAGGTCATTTGTTAGCACAATTAGCATTAATAGGTCCCAAATTAGTTTCCAATTAACATTAATAGGCTCCAATCACTCCGATTTAAAACTTAATTAGTTCTAAATTTACCCTAATTAAAAGATAATTGCATAAATTACTTATTGAATGATTAATGTTTAACTATCTAGTTAATTAGGTGTGTGCAACCCTACCATAAAATATAGTTCTAACCAATCAAATTATGACACATTATTAATCTCAAATTGATTATACTTATAACCAGTTAAAATCAATTGTTCATAATCACATATAGTCGAACTCAATTTGTGATAGTGCATCTTAGCAATTAAAACTTGATTTGATAATAACTTTCAATCTGGTGGTTCGATTAGGGCTTATGACCAGTCTATTTGATTGTTACAACATCAAGATCGTTTTGGTGAAATGAGATTAAGGATCTAACGACCAAAATCAAGATGTATATTTCCAAGGCAAGATTACCCTTTTACCCTCTAGGTGAGGTTAAATACAAGTTGCAAAATGAGGTGTCAACACATTGCATGTAGGTATAAATCTCCAAACCACGTAGTTTAGATCAGTAAACTTCAAATCTATCTAGGGTTTATGGAATAAACTCGCATGCTCAATATCTTTTTCAAACTTTAACTTTTCAATCTACTTTCATGATAATGACATATTGTTTACTTGTTTGCAATAAGTTTGAATGTTTTGCTTGCATGACATGGATCCATGACTATCATATGGGTGGAGTGCTTAACACCTTCCTATTTTGTAACTTATCTTTCGATTTTAGATTAATGATTTGTAGATTAGGTTTTCTCACATGTAATTTTCATCTTTTAGAATGTAACTAGGAATCAAAACCATGTACTTTCTAAGATTCTATCTCAAATGAAGGTAATGTATTTCTTTATATCTTTCTATCAAATGTAAATTTTCAATTTAATCAACAAAATGTCGAATTCATTATGGTTTTCTTATTTGTTAATTAAGATAAATTACAACTCCAAGTGCAAAGCCCTTAATTTTGGAGGAATGGTATTTACAATTAACTGCCATTTTAAGAGGCATTAACATAATATCTGTTAAAAGTTTAGGTAAACCAGAGAGTGAAGGGATGATGATGATAAGGGAATGAGAATTGGAGAGAGGAGAGAGTGTTTCTTCGAGGGAACTACCTCTGGAACAGAGCAAGGATTAAGAGAGAAGAGGAATTACTGGAATGTTCTTTGTTACCCCTTTCTCATTCATCAATTCAGTTTATATACAGTTTACAATCAATCATCATGAGTTCCCAGTTACTAACTACCTTCCTTAACTAACTTCTGCCACGTCACCAATGCTATCTAACTGACTAACAGACTTAACTACCCAATGGGCTTGATAGCTACCTTGAGATACAACACTAGTATTACACCACAGTTTATATCACAACTAAACACAACACATTACAACTAAGCACACACTAATCACTTATACAATCATGATCCTAACAATATCCCGTGACATTCACATGAGTTTGGCCTAAAAGAAAAGCTTTATCGGGCTGAAGTCTCTAATCAAGCTCAATGATGTCAAATGTTTAAGATTTTTTTTTTTTAAATATTAAATTGAATATGAGTTGATTTTTAAGCTTAAAATTAAGGTCATTTGTTTTAATGGAAAACCTTATGTGAAAATAGTTTTACACTTTTTTAAGTGTTTTTTAGTATTAAAAAGTGCTACGTCCACAATATTTTCACAACAAATCATAGATGGTTAGTTGTTATTAGTTCTGATTTGAACCTACCACTAAAATTACTTCTTTACCCCACCATTATCAACATGTAACAACCTGCTGAATAGAATTGATTGTGAAAATGTTGTGTACATAGCATTTCTCTAAAAAAAAATAGGGTCAAAGAAAAACTATCTCTTAACTTCTCATATTTAACTTAGTAGGAGATAAAGTTCTTTTCCACTAAGGCTACGTTTGGCAATATGTAAAATATTTTCCAAGTGTAAAATATTTTCAAGTGAAACTGTTTTACGAAAATGAAAATATTTTTAGTTGTTTGTATGCTTTATGGAAAATATGCTGTAAAATTATTTTCAGTGTTTGGTTTTGCATGTAAAAACCTATTTCAATCAACCCAACCACCACTATAAACCTAGCTGCCACCAGCTACCATCAACCACCACATAACCAATTAACTTGAAAAAATTATAAACAAAATCAAAACTCATTAATCTCAAAATCAAATCAAAGCCCATCTACCAAACCCACATCACACCACCCTTGAAACCCACAAATCACCCAAGCAAACAATCCACCAAAAACCACCCCCAATCGGCCACCATCAACACTAGAACTCAACCTAACCCACCACCATTAAAACCCACAAATGACCTCAACCACTGATTCTCCAAAACCCCAAAACAAATATATTTTCAAAATTAAAAAAAAAAATTCACACGAAGTTAAAGGAGGGAAATTAAGAAATAATTTTCCTACTACTCATTTCAAAAGTAGTTAACAAACGTAAGAAAATGAAATAGCTTCGCTTGGAAATAGTTTTTTAAAAATTTCCTAGAAAATGTGAAACGAACTAAAGCAAAGTTTTGATTAGTTTGTTAAAGTTGCAAAGTTAACCACAGTTCAAAACCGTCACACGCGCCACAAGAGCGAGTGAAGATACTAAAAATAAGAGAGAAAAAAAACAATAGTTAAAAGAGTAGAAATTCATGGAAAAGCGGGCCAATGAGATCTACTGCACGCCAGCCGGCACGGTAGTAGAAGTATGATAACTCCAAATTTGAGCTTATAAATAGGACCCAAATACTCTCCATTCAACTCGCGCTTCTCTGCTCTGCTCCAAGCTCGGCAAAGACTCCTTCCTCCCTCCCTCATTCGGTCGTTCGTTCGTTCTTAAGAATTTAAGAAATAATAATAATAATAATAATAATAATCTAAGATCCGAAAGGTATGCTTTTTTCGTTGCTCCCTTCCCTGTCCAGTCTCTCCTCATGCAACACCCTGCTTTTATTTTATTCTTTTTAGTTTAGTTGCTTCTCTAAAACATAAAAAAAGACAATGACGACGACGATTATGTCTCTATAAACTCAAATCTAAAAACACTTCCTTGCTTTCTTTCTCTTTTTTTTTTTTTT